>NC_069503.1:124448771-124748771 GCF_027579735.1 Bombina bombina
GCATGAAATGTTGGCCCCCGATCCGGGACCGGATCTGGTGGGGGGCAGACTCTCTCTCTTCGCTCAGGCTTGGGCAAGAGATGTTCTGGATCCTTGGGCGCTAGAAATAGTCTCCCAAGGTTATCTTCTGGAATTCAAGGGACTTCCCCCAAGGGGGAGGTTCCACAGGTCTCAGTTGTTTTCAGACCACATAAAAAGACAGGCATTCTTACATTGTGTAGAAGACCTGTTAAAAATGGGAGTGATTCATCCTGTTCCATTAAGAGAACAAGGGATGGGGTTCTACTCCAATCTGTTCATAGTTCCCAAAAAAGAGGGAACGTTCAGACCAATCTTAGATCTCAAGATCTTAAACAAGTTTCTCAAGGTTCCATCGTTCAAGATGGAAACCATTCGAACTATTCTTCCTTCCATCCAGGAAGGTCAATTCATGACCACGGTGGATTTAAAGGATGCGTATCTACATATTCCTATCCACAAGGAACATCATCGGTTCCTAAGGTTCGCATTCCTGGACAAACATTACCAGTTCGTGGCGCTTCCTTTCGGATTAGCCACTGCTCCAAGGATTTTCACAAAGGTACTAGGGTCCCTTCTAGCTGTGCTAAGACCAAGGGGCATTGCTGTAGTACCTTACTTGGACGACATTCTGATTCAAGCGTCGTCCCTTCCTCAAGCAAAGGCTCACACGGACATTGTCCTGGCCTTTCTCAGATCTCACGGATGGAAAGTGAACGTGGAAAAGAGTTCTCTATCTCCGTCAACAAGGGTTCCCTTCTTGGGAACAATAATAGACTCCTTAGAAATGAGGATTTTTCTGACAGAGGCCAGAAAAACAAAACTTCTAGACTCTTGTCGGATACTTCATTCCGTTCCTCTTCCTTCCATAGCTCAGTGCATGGAAGTGATCGGGTTGATGGTAGCGGCAATGGACATAGTTCCTTTTGCGCACATTCATCTAAGACCATTACAACTGTGCATGCTCAGTCAGTGGAATGGGGACTATACAGACTTGTCTCCGAAGATACAAGTAAATCAGAGGACCAGAGACTCACTCCGTTGGTGGCTGTCCCTGGACAACCTGTCACAAGGGATGACATTCCGCAGACCAGAGTGGGTCATTGTCACGACCGACGCCAGTCTGATGGGCTGGGGCGCGGTCTGGGGATCCCTGAAAGCTCAGGGTCTTTGGTCTCGGGAAGAATCTCTTCTACCGATAAATATTCTGGAACTGAGAGCGATATTCAATGCTCTCAAGGCTTGGCCTCAGCTAGCGAGGGCCAAGTTCATACGGTTTCAATCAGACAACATGACAACTGTTGCGTACATCAACCATCAGGGGGGAACAAGGAGTTCCCTAGCGATGGAAGAAGTGACCAAAATCATTCTATGGGCGGAGTCTCACTCCTGCCACCTGTCTGCTATCCACATCCCAGGAGTGGAAAATTGGGAAGCGGATTTTCTGAGTCGTCAGACATTGCATCCGGGGGAGTGGGAACTCCATCCGGAAATCTTTGCCCAAGTCACTCAGCTGTGGGGCATTCCAGACATGGATCTGATGGCCTCTCGTCAGAACTTCAAAGTTCCTTGCTACGGGTCCAGATCCAGGGATCCCAAGGCGGCTCTAGTGGATGCACTAGTAGCACCTTGGACCTTCAAACTAGCTTATGTGTTCCCGCCGTTTCCTCTCATCCCCAGGCTGGTAGCCAGGATCAATCAGGAGAGGGCGTCGGTGATCTTGATAGCTCCTGCGTGGCCACGCAGGACTTGGTATGCAGATCTGGTGAATATGTCATCGGCTCCACCTTGGAAGCTACCTTTGAGACGAGACCTTCTTGTTCAGGGTCCGTTCGAACATCCGAATCTGGTTTCACTCCAGCTGACTGCTTGGAGATTGAACGCTTGATTTTATCGAAGCGAGGGTTCTCAGATTCTGTTATCGATACTCTTGTTCAGGCCAGAAAGCCTGTAACTAGAAAAATTTACCACAAAATTTGGAAAAAATATATCTGTTGGTGTGAATCTAAAGGATTCCCTTGGGACAAGGTTAAGATTCCTAGGATTCTATCCTTCCTTCAAGAAGGATTGGAAAAAGGATTATCTGCAAGTTCCCTGAAGGGACAGATTTCTGCCTTGTCGGTGTTACTTCACAAAAAGCTGGCTGCTGTGCCAGATGTTCAAGCCTTTGTTCAGGCTCTGGTTAGAATTAAGCCTGTTTACAAACCTTTGACTCCTCCTTGGAGTCTCAATTTAGTTCTTTCAGTTCTTCAGGGGGTTCCGTTTGAACCCTTACATTCCGTTGATATTAAGTTATTATCTTGGAAAGTTTTGTTTTTAGTTGCAATTTCTTCTGCTAGAAGAGTTTCAGAATTATCTGCTCTGCAGTGTTCTCCTCCTTATCTGGTGTTCCACGCAGATAAGGTGGTTTTACGTACTAAACCTGGTTTTCTTCCAAAAGTTGTTTCTAACAAAAACATTAACCAGGAGATTATCGTACCTTCTCTGTGTCCGAAACCAGTTTCAAAGAAGGAACGTTTGTTGCACAATTTGGATGTTGTTCGCGCTCTAAAATTCTATTTAGATGCTACAAAGGATTTTAGACAAACATCTTCCTTGTTTGTTGTTTATTCCGGTAAAAGGAGAGGTCAAAAAGCAACTTCTACCTCTCTCTCTTTTTGGATTAAAAGCATCATCAGATTGGCTTACGAGACTGCCGGACGGCAGCCTCCCGAAAGAATCACAGCTCATTCCACTAGGGCTGTGGCTTCCACATGGGCCTTCAAGAACGAGGCTTCTGTTGATCAGATATGTAGGGCAGCGACTTGGTCTTCACTGCACACTTTTACCAAATTTTACAAGTTTGATACTTTTGCTTCTTCTGAGGCTATTTTTGGGAGAAAGGTTTTGCAAGCCGTGGTGCCTTCCATTTAGGTGACCTGATTTGCTCCCTCCCTTCATCCGTGTCCTAAAGCTTTGGTATTGGTTCCCACAAGTAAGGATGACGCCGTGGACCGGACACACCTATGTTGGAGAAAACAGAATTTATGTTTACCTGATAAATTACTTTCTCCAACGGTGTGTCCGGTCCACGGCCCGCCCTGGTTTTTTTAATCAGGTCTGATAATTTATTTTCTTTAACTACAGTCACCACGGTACCATATGGTTTCTCCTATGCAAATATTCCTCCTTAACGTCGGTCGAATGACTGGGGTAGGCGGAGCCTAGGAGGGATCATGTGACCAGCTTTGCTGGGCTCTTTGCCATTTCCTGTTGGGGAAGAGAATATCCCACAAGTAAGGATGACGCCGTGGACCGGACACACCGTTGGAGAAAGTAATTTATCAGGTAAACATAAATTCTGTTTTCTAATTTACTCCTATTATCAATTTTTCTTCATTCTCTTGCAATCATTATTTGAAATGTAAGTTTAGATGCCGGCCCATTTTTGGTAAACAACCTAGGTTGTCCTTGCTGATTGGTGGATAAATTCATCCACCAATCAAAAACTGCTGTCCAGAGTTCTGAACCAAGAAAAAAGCTCAGATGCCTTCTTTTTTATATAAAGATAGCAAGAGAACGAAGAAACATTGATAATAGGAGTAAATTAGAAAGTTGCTTAAAATTGCATGCTCTTTCTGAATCACGAAAGAAAAATTTTGGGTTCAGTGTCCCTTTAATATTACATTGTTTGTGGGGTGAAGAAAAGGTCTTGTCAACCAGACAGGAAGTTATGCCAGTGATTGCAGTAAATGTGGAGATGGCATGGCATTCTGGGTACAGCTCAGTATGGCTTTAATGGGGGTCATAGGTGCGACAAACCTGGGATCTGAGCCAGGGATCTGTGCTCAGCACCATTCTACGTCAAACAAATTCTACTGTGGTTTGTAATCTATTGGCTCATAGCCTAGTTCTTCTCACCTAGGTGGAAGTGGATCTCCCCGGATGTCTGCCCCGCTGAGCTGTTCCTCAAAAAGCACAAGTATGTCTCCTCTCTCTTCTACAGATGGCGCAAAGACTGTGCAACAAGGAGTGAGAATTAAACAAGGCAAGTCCTTAGTGCAGTAGATGCATAATGCTAAATGTTAGTCAGTGGTTCACATTCCCAGTATTATTTGCATCTGAGAGTTTCATGGTAGAGGAGAACAAGAAGGGACATCAAGTCAGCCCATATTTCTTTAGGTTTGAATTTAATAATTTTTAATTCAGGCTAATGAATATCCCAGGCATTCTTCAAAATCCTTATGTTTTTGTGCTAACTGTGGGCGCGATCAAATATACGCGCAGGTTTCAGCGCAATCGTGGGAACCCGCACCACCCGTAATTTCACCTCGCACATCGGGGTATTACATAAACCCCGCCGGCAGTTCATAAAGTGCCGTAAGTCTGATAAACTAGCGATGTCCAGAAATGAGCGTAAATACAAATTTCTGGAGTCGCCAGTGACTTACGGCACTTTAGAAACTGCCGGCGTCTAAGAAAATTAAAGAAAATAACAAATCTCCTGTAAAATTCTAACACGCCTCCCAAAAATAAGCCAGACACGTAAAACCCCTATATCCGCAATCCCCCTCTCATTACTAATATTAAATGTATTAACCCCTAGACCGACAACCCCCCACAACGCAATATGCCTATTTAAACTATTAACCCCTATATCCGCCATCAAATCCACACTGCAAGTAATAACTAAATTATTAACCCCTAAATCCGCCAACCCCAACATCGCAAGCTACCTATTAAAACTATTAACCCTTAATCCGCCATTAACCCACAACGCAAATAACCTATTCAAGTATTAACCCCTAAACCGCCATAGCCCACAACGCAATACACCTAACCCCTAACCCCCCCAACCTAACCCCCCCCCTAATAAACTTAAATTACCTAATTTACAAAATACTAAAGTTACTATTAAATTTAAAAAAAAAACACTACTTTTAAAATACAAATAAACTAAGTATGAATTAAAGGGGCAGTCTAATCAAAATTCAGGAGTAGACTGTCCCTTTAAGCAAGAATTACAGAAAATAAAAAAATCTAAGATTACAGAAAATAATAAATAAAATTACAAAATTTTAAATAAATTACACCTAATCCCTATGAAAATAAAAAAGCCCCCCCAAAATAAAAACACCCCCTAATCTAATAAACTACCAGTAGCCCTTAAAAGGACTTTTTGCAGGGCATTGCCCCAAGATAATCAGCTCTTTTGCCAAAAAAATACACAAAGCCCCCCCCAACAGTAATGCCCCCCCACCCACCAAACCTCCCCCCCAAAAAAAAAACTAACACTAAACTACCCGTTGCCCTGAAAAGCGCATTTGTTGGGCATTGCCCTTAAAAGGGCATTCAGCTCTTTTGCTGCCCACCCTATCTAAATAAAATAAATCCCCCCAAAAAACCCTTAAAAATCCCTAAGTTCTAACCCCCAAGTGGTCCTCACCTGTCCTGAAGTCCAGCGGAGAAGGTCCTGTTCCAGGCGGTGAAGTCTTCTTCCAAGCGGCGACCTCTTCTTTCTTCTTCCAGGAAACAGCCGGCGCGGAGCGGAGGGCGCAGTTGAAGACTGATGACCACGGAGCTGAAGACCGGCAACTCTGGAACTGAAGACCGGCGACCGCGGAGCCATGGAGCGTGGAGGATCCTCTTTATACGATCTCCGCCGTACACTGAATAGGAATTCAAGGTACGCGATTAAAAATGGCGTCCCTTGAATTCCTATTGGCTGATTTGAGCCTTCAAATTCAAATCAGCCAATCGGATGAGAAGTACTGAAATCCTATTGGCTGTTCAAATCAGCCAATAGAATTTCAGTACCTATTATCCTATTGGCTGATTTGAACAGCCAATAGGATTTCAGTAGCTCTCATCCAATTGGCTGATTTGAATTTGAAGGCTCAAATCAGCAGGACCTTCTCCGCTGGACTTCAGGACAGGTGAGGACCACTTGGGGGTTAGACTTAGGGTTTTTTAAGGGTTTTTTGGGGGGATTTATTTTATTTAGATAGGGTGGGCAGCAAAAGAGCTGAATGCCCTTTTAAGGGCAATGCCCAACAAATGCCCTTTTCAGGGCAACGGGTAGTTTAGTGTTTTTGGTGTTAGTTTTTTTTTGGGGGGGGGTTACTGTTGGGGGGGCTTTGTGTATTTTTTTGGCAAAAGAGCTGATTATCTTGGGGCAATTCCCTGCAAAAAGTCATTTTAAGGGCTACTGGTAGTTTATTAGATTAGGGGGTGTTTTTATTTTGGAGGGGCTTTTTTATTTTCATAGGGATTAGGTGTAATTTATTTAAAATTTTGTAATTTTATTTATTTTCTGTAATCTTAGATTTTTTTATTTTTCTGTAATTCTTGCTTAAAAGGACAGTCTACTCCTGAATTTTGATTAGACTGCCCCTTTAATTTATACTTAGTTTATTTGTATTTTAAAAGTAGTTTTTTTTTTTTAAATTTACTAGTAACTTTAGTATTTAGTAAATTAGGTAATTTAAGTTTGTTTAGGGGGGGTTAGGTGTATTGCGTTGTGGACTATGGTGGTTTAGGGGTTAATAGACTATTAGTTATTGCGGTGGGGGATTGCGGTTGACAGGTAGATAGACATTGCGCATGCGTTAGGTGTTAGTTTATTTTTGCAGGCATTTTCGGGAGTTACGGTGCTCCCATACTCAGCGCAAGGCTTGCTGCGGCTGCCTTTTATGGCGAGGTAAAAATGGAGTAAGATTTTTCCATTTTCGCCACGTAAGTCCTTGCGCTGGATATTGGATACCGATTTGCGACGCGGTTCTATGTTTGCCTATGGGAGTAATAATTGCGGGCGACGGGTGAAATATACGCGTGTCACTTGTATGCTACGCCGTATATGTAATACCAAAATCGCGTAAAATCTGGCGGCGGAGGATTTTGCGGGTGGCGCTGCATATGTAATGGAGGCCTGTATTGGAAGTTTATTCAATCAATCACCCATCTTCTGTAAATTCCAGGCATCTGTGGGTCTGTATTTGGGGGTCTCTGTATAAGCATCGCTGCTGTGCCTTTGTCAGTTAAAGGGACAGCAATTTGTGCCTTAATCTTAGTACATCCCCTCCTGTCCTTTATTTAATTTTAAATGAAAATTGATGTTCTGTTTTTGCATAAATAAGTTGTCTCTTCTAGCATGTTTTCTACTGAACTGCATGTAAAGAAGGCTGGGATGATAGTCAGAGACTCTATTGCTTGAGCCAGCACAAGCTATACTTTTGCTTTTGATTCTGCCATAGGACGGACTAAAGTGCCCCCCCCCCCCCCCCCCCCCCCATAACCAAGAGTTTTAGACTTCAGTCACAAAGGAGAGTTTGCCCCTGAAACAGTGTAACAAAGTTTAATGTAAAAGTGTTAAATCTTAAAGGAACATGAAACCCAAAATTTTATGACTTTAATCAACTTTCCGTTTTACTTCTATGATCTAATTTGCTTAGTTCTCTTGGTATCCTTTGTTGAAAGGGATACTGAGATAGGCTTAGAGCAGCAATGCATTACTGGGAGCTAGCTGCTAATTGGTGGCTGCACATATATGCCTATTGTCATTGGTTCCCTAGATGTGTTCAGTTTGCTTGCAGTAGTGCATTGCTGCTCCTTAAACAAAGGATATAAAATTTGATAATAGAAGTAAATTGGAAACTTCTTTAACCCCTTAATGACCACAGCACTTTTCCATTTTCTGTCCGTTTGGGACCAAGGCTATTTTTACATTTTTGCGGTCTTTGTGTTTAGCTGTAATTTCCCTCTTACTCATTTACTGTACCCACACATATTATATACCGTTTTTTTTCGCCATTAAATGGACTTTCTAAAGATACCATTATTTTCATCATATCTTATAATTTACTATAAAAAAAATTATAAAATATGAGGAAAAAATGGAAAAAAACACACTTTTTCTAACTTTGACCCCCAAAATCTGTTACACATCTACAACCACCAAAAAACACCCATGCTAAATAGTTTCTAAATTTTGTCCAGAGTGTATAAATACCCAATGTTTACATGTTCTTTGCTTTTTTTGCAAGTTATAGGGCCATAAATATAAGTAGCACTTTGCTATTTCCAAACCACTTTTTTTCAAAATTAGCGCTAGTTACATTGGAACACTGATATCTTTCAGGAATCCCTGAATATCCCTTGACATGTATATATATTTTTTTAGAAGACATCCCAAAGTATTGATCTAGGCCCATTTTGGTATATTTCATGCCACCATTTCACCGCCAAATGCGATCAAATAAAAAAAAAAAGTAAAAGTTTTCCAAATTTTAGGTTTCTCACTGAAATCATTAACAAACATTTTGTGCAATTATGGCACAAATGGTTGTAAATGCTTCTCTGGGATCCCCTTTGTTCAGAAATAGCAGACATATATCGCTTTGGCGTTGTTTTTAAGTAATTAGAAGTCCGCTTAATGCTGCTGCACACCACAAGTGTATTATGCTCAGCAGTGCAGGGGTTAATTAGGGAACTTGTAGGGAGCTTGTAGGGTTAATTTTAGCTTTAGTGTAGTGTAGTAGACAACCCCAAGTATTGATCTAGGCCCATTTTGGTATATTTCAGGCCACCATTTCACCGCCAAATACGATTAAATTAAAAAAAATAGTCAACTTTTTCACAAACTTTAGGTTTCTCACTGAAATTATTTATAGAAACAACTTGTGCAATTATGGTACAAATGGTTGTAAATGATTCTCTGGGATCCCCTTTGTTCAGAAATAGCAGACATATATGGCTTTGGTGTTGCTTTTTGGTAATTAAAAGGCCGCTAAATGCCACTGCGCACAAAACGTGAATTACGCCCAGCAGTGAAGGGGTTAATTAGGTAGCTTGTAGGGAGCTTGCAGGGTTAATTTTAGCTTTAGTGTAGAGATCAGCTTCCCACCTGACACATCAGACCCCCTGATCCCTCCCATAGAGCTCTCTTCCCTCCCCCACCCCACAATTGTCCCCGCCATCTTTTTTTTTTTTTTACTTTTTTTTTTAAGCATATTTACATATGCTGCTATGTAGGATCCCCCCTTAGCCCCCAACCTCTCTGATCCCCCCCAAAACAGCTCTCTACCCCCCCCCCCCACTGCCTTATTGGGGGCCATCTTGGGTACTGGCAGCTGTCTGCCAGTACCCAGTTTGCATATAAAAATGTTTTTTTTAAATTTATTTTAGTTTTTTCTGTAGTGTAGCTCCCCCCCCTCCCGGATCCCTTAGATGAGTTCCATTACGTTTTTTTTTTATTATTTTGTACAATAATATCCAAAAGTTTCTGTAGTGTAAGCGGTTCCCACCCGCTCCCTCCCCGTGCACGCGCCCTCCCGCCGCCCCCTGTGCGCGCCCCCGGCGATCCCGCCCCCGATCCCGCCCCCCTCTCTGACTAAGAAGCCATCGATGGCCGCCCACCCACCTCCCATTTACGCTCCCACCCACCAACGAATGCGGCCATCGATGTCCGGTGCAGAGAGGGCCACAGAGTGGCTCTCTCTGCACCGGAGGGGCAAAAATTGTTATTGCAGGATGCCTCGATATCGAGGCATCCTGCAATAACCGGAAAGCAGCTGGAAGTGATCAGGATCGCTTCCAGCTGCTTTCCAAACCGAGGACGTGCAGGGTACGTTCTTGGTCGTTAAGTGACTTTTTTAAGAGGACGTACCCTGCACGTCCTCTGTCGTTAAGGGGTTAAAATAACATGATCTATCTAAATAATGAAAGAAATCTTTGGGGTTTCATGTCCCTTTAAGGGTACTGGTTATGAAAACAGTTACAATTATTTTTAATAGTTATGATTTATTTCTAATGACACAGTGAGTCCACGGATCATCAGTAATTACTGTTGGGAATATCACTCCTGGTCAGCAGGAGGAGGCAAAGAGCACCACAGCAAAGCTGTTAAGTATCACTTCCCTACCCGCAATCCCCAGTTATTCTCTTTGCCTGCAGTGCAAGGAAGAGGTGAAGTTTAGGTGTCTGATAGAAAGTTTTCTTCAATCAAGAGTTTATTATTTTAAAGCAGAGTAGGATTGCTCTGATCTTTACTGGGGTCTAGCCGTAGTCCATGTCAGTCTCTTCAGTAGGGCAGTGAGTGGTGGCTTTTGAGCACTTGGGAACTTGTGAGGTACAATACTCACTGAGCTTTTTCAAAATTTTGCTGCCCTATATCAGAAAGCCTGAGTATGCTTACTCAGATTCTTTCTTCTTCCACAGGTCCATGTGAGGTATAGGATCCTCTCAAACCAGGTGAGCTGTCCTGCTGCCGGACAGACTATCTTGAGGTAAGTGCCATATTTATTTTTCTTTGGGAAAAGGAGAATTTGGCACTTCTGCAGCTATATGCTGTTTAACAGGGACATTTTATTTTACCCAGTTAAGAAAGGGTTAATATCTTGGCAGTTTGTCAGGGCACTGGAGACTGTGATGGGGAGATATTTATTTAATATTGGTGGCTCAGTGTTTTTAGCTCCAGTTAAGATCCCGGCTGTACTTTGTGCATCGTTTTTTTAATCGATAATACTGTTCCTTTATGTCTGTGGGACTACACCTTGCAAAAAGGGGAGGATCCTTTCTGGTGGGCGGTTAGTTCCGTTGGCGCGATTTCTGGGGCTCTGTCGGCTGCAGAATAGTGACGCAGTTATCGGCTGCTCCGTGGAGGTTAGCGCTACCGTTGTGAGTCCGGATCAGATCGTTGGAAATATTAAGCTTAGGCAGCAGGACAGGTAGGCACCTCAGTGAACTGCTGAGGTGTTTAGGTTGTCTGGGATTTGTTGCCGTTTTTAGGCTAACTTGATTTACACAGTATTTAAAGATGCAGTACTTTTTCTTCAGTGTAAAAGAAATAAAGTTTATTTTTCTACTTTTATTGAGAATGGAACAAGAGACCTTGCAAATTGTTGTATGTCAGCTTTGTTATGATTCCCAGGTGGAACCCCAGTCCCTTTTTTTTTCCTCTTGCATAGAGAGAACTTTTAGTTATAGGGAGAAGATTTTTGATCATGAGCCATCATTAGTTAAGGCGGATGCTGTTTAGGTGTCTCCTGAAGCAGATATGCCACAGCTTTCTCCTTAGGCGTCCCTAACTTTTCAGTCTCCACATGCAGTTCCCTGCGTTTCCTCTCACAATCCGGTAGGATTTTCTCTGCAGGTCATTGCTACCCAGGTATTCTCTGCGGTATCTGAAGCATTATCCGCTTTTCCCATGTTGCAGAAAAGGCTTAAAAGGAAACTTAAGTAATCAGTTAGTAAGGTTTCTGATCTGGTTGTGACTATCCAGGGTGTTTAGTCTCAGAAGTCTGAAGACAAAGATACTTTGGCAGCGTCTGAGGGTGAAATCTCAGATTCAAATAGTATAATTCCTTCTTCTGATACTGAAGTGGTATCCTTCAGATTTAAGCTTGAACACCTTCGCATGCTACTTAAAGGGACAGTATACTATAAAATAGTTTTTCCCTTAATGTGTTTACAATTGCTTTTTTTACCAACTGCAGAGTAAAATATGTATGAAAATTAGCTTTTTAAGGTTTATTTGTGTATATTAAAGCTCTGATTTTGTGTTTTGAAGCCACAGCCTAATAAAATAGGTTGAGCTTGTAGGTATAATCAGATCTCATTACTGTATCACATTGTGTACATATACCTGCTTCTTTATCTTATATCTGTCCTTAAAACAATCACCAATACTTTGAGAGAACAATGGAAAATCAACATTTTATTACCTTATCTCTGCTTTATCACACTGGGAGTGTAATTTCTTCTGCAGGCTGTGTTTACAAAGCTTATCTATAGCTGGTACGCGCGGCCACAAACTTTCAGAATAGGTGGGGATACCACATGCTAAATTAACAATTTCAAATTCCAATATAAGGGTAAAGGAGCTACTTGTAAACAATTTAATACACTCCAGCAGGTAAAGTGTATCATTGGGAACAAATTAAAGGGGAGAAAATTTTTGAGTAAACTGTCCCTTTAAGGAGGTTTTGGCTACCTTGGATGACTCCGACATGACGGTCGTAGTCAATCCTAAGAAGTCCAGTAAGCTGAACAAATACTTTGACGTTCCCTCCGCGGTGGAGGTTTTCCCTGTTCCAGACCGTGCGACAGAGATTATTGCCCGGAAGTGGGAGAGACCTGGTATTCCCTTTTCTCCATCTCCTATTTTCAAGAAGATGTTTCCTATAGCTGATTCCATTAAGGAGTCGTGGCAGACGGTTCCTAAGGTAGAAGGAGCGATCTCCACTTTGGCTAAGAGGACTACTATTCCCATTGAAGGTAGTTGTTCTTTCAAGGATCCAATGGATAAGAAGTTGGAGGCTTTACTAAAGAAAATGTATGCTCACCAGGGTCTCCAATGGCAGCCTGCGGTATGTATTGCCACTGTCACCAGCGCTGCAGCTTACTGGTTTGATGCGTTGTCTTATTTTATTCGGACAGATACTCCTCTTGAGGAAATTCAGGACAGGATTAAGGCTCTTGAGTTAGCCAATTCCTTTATCATTGATGCTTCTTTACAAGTCATTAAGTTGGGAGCAAAAATATCTGTTTTTGCTGTACTAGCTTGCAGAGCCATATGGTTGAAATCCTGGTCTGTGGATGTTTCATCTAAATCCAAGCTTTTGGCGATTCCTTACAAGGGTAAGACCTTGTTTGGGCTGGGTTTGGCTGAAATTATTTCAGATATTACAGGAGGAAAAAGGCATTTCCTCCCTCAGGATAAGAGAAATAAACAGAAAGGGCGTCGGAGAGAGTATTTTTTGTTCCTTTTGAAACTTTAGAGGTAAGCTCCCCCCCTCTTCCAAGCAGGAACAGTCCACGCCTTCCTGGAAGCCCAATCAGTCCTGGAACAAGGGGAAGCAATCTAAGAAGCCCACAAATGAATCAAAGTCGGCATGAAGGGCTTGTCCCCGATCTGGGAACGGATCATGTAGGGGGCAGACTTTCTTTATTCGCTCAAGCCTGGGTTCGGGATGTTCCAGGACCTCTGGGCGGTGGACATCTTATCCCAGGTATACAAACTAGAGTTCAAGACTTTTCCTCCCAGGGGCAGATTCCTCCTCTCGAGATTATCTGTAGACCAGATAAAAAGAGAGGCATTCTTACATTGTGTCAAGGACCTTTCCGCCCTGGGAGTGATTGTTCCTGTTCCAATACAGGAACAGGGTCTGGGATTCTACTGCAATCTGTTTGTGGTTCCCAAGAAAGAGGGAACTTTCAGACCAATTTTTTTACTTAAAATGTCTAAACAAGTTTCTCATGGTACCGTCTTTCAAGATGGAAACTATACGTTCCATTCTTCCCTTGGTTCAAGAGGGTCAGTTCATGACAACCATAGACCTAAAGGATGCGTACCTTCATGTTCCCATTCACAAGGACCATAGCAGGTTTCTGAGATTCGCTTTTCTAGACAAGCATTTCCAGTTTGTGGCTCTTCCGTTCGGCCTTGCCACAGTTACCATAATTTTTTCGAAGGTTCTGGGAGCTCTGTTGGCGGTGATCCGGTCTCGGGCATTGCAGTGACGCCATATCTGGACGACATTCTGGTTCAGGCACCGTCTTTTCAACAAGCAAACTCTCATACGGAGATCTTGTTGTCTTTTCTTCGCTCCCACGGTCTGGGAAAAAGTTCCTTGGTTCCAGCTACAAGGGTAGTGTTCTACTCCCTATCAATGAAGATATTTATGACAGAGGTTTAGAAAGTCAAGAATCTTCTTCTCTTGCCTTGCCCTTTAGTCTTCTCCTCGGCTGTCAGTGGCTCAATGTATGGAGGCAATTGGTCTGCTGGTAGCTGCCATGGACATCATTCCGTTTGCTCGGTTCCATCTCAGACCTCTGCAGTTATGCATGCTCAGGCAATGGAACGGGGACTATGTGGATCTGTCTCCACAAATAGATATGGATCAGGCGACAAGAGAATCTCTTCCGTGGTGGTTGTCTCAGGAACACCTCTTCCAGGGAACCTGCTTTCGCAGACCTACCTGGATGATTATGACCACGGATGCCAGCTTGCTGGGATCGGGAGCAGTCTGGGGCTTGTTAAAGGCCCAGGGGCTATGGACTCGGAAGGAGTCAGTTCTTCCCATAAACATCCTAGAGCTGAGGCTAATCTTCAATCCTCTACTGGCCTGACCTCAGTTAGCTTCAGCCCGGTTTATTAGGTTCCAGTCAGACAACATAACTTTGGTGGCTTACATCAACCACCAGGGAGGAACTCGGAGTTCCTTGGCCATGACAGAGGTGGCCAGGATTATTCAATGGGCGGAGACCCACAACTGCTTTGTATCTGTGATCCACATTCCAATAGTGGACAGTTGGGAAGCGGATTTTCTGAGAAGACAGACCTTTCACCCGGGGTAGTGGGAACTCCATCCGGAGGTGTTTTCCAGTTTAATCCTCAAATGGGGGCAGCCGGAGCTAGATCTCATGACGTCTCGGCAGAACACCAAGCTCCCGAGGTACGGTTCAAGGTTAAAAGATCCACAGGCTGCCCTGATAGATGCGCTGGTGGTGCCATGGAATTTTAGTCTAGCATACCTGTTTTCTCAGTTCACTCTCCTTCCACGTATAATTGCTCGGATCAAGCAGGAGAGGGCTTCAGTGATTCTCATAGCACTGGCGTGGCCTCGCAGGATCTGGTATGCCGACCTAGTGGAAATGTCATCTCTTCCATCTTGGAGACTTCCGCTGAGGAAGGACCTTCTGCTTCAAGGGCCCTTCCTTCATCCAAATTTCGTTTCTCTGAAGCTGACTGCTTGGAGATTGAACACTTAATTTTATCTAAGCGCAGGTTTTCAGAGTCGGTCATTAAGACCTTGATCCAGGCTCGTAAGCCTGTGACTAGAAAGATTTACCATAAAATATGGCGTAAATATCTGTACTGGTGTGAATCCAAAGGTTTCTCGTAGAGTCAAGATTCCTAGAATTTTGTCTTTTTTCCAGGAAGGTCTCGAGAAGGGTTTGTCAGCAAGTACTTTGAAGGGTCAGATATCTGCCTTGTCTATTTGGTTACATAAGCGTCTGGCAGATGTGCCAGATGTACAGTCTTTTTGTCAGGCCTTGGCCAGAATCAGGCCTGTGTTTAAACCGGTTACTCCTCCCTGGAGTCTTAACCTTGTTCTTAAGGTTCTTCAGCAGGCTCCGTTTGAGCCTATGCATTCCTTAAATATTAAGATGTTATCTTGGAAAGTTTTGTTTCTTGTTGCTATTTCTTCTGCTCGGAGAGTCTCTGAACTCTCAGTGTTGCAGTGTGACTCCCCTTATCTTATTTTTCATTCTGATAAGGTGGTTCTATATACTAACTTAGGTTACCTTCCTAAAGTGGTTTCGGATATGAATATTAATCAGGAAATCGTTGTTCCTTCTTTGTGTCCTAATCCTTCTTCTCATAAGGAAAGTTTGTTGCACAACCTAGATGTGGTGCGTGCGTTGAAATTCTATTTACAGGTGACTAAGGATTTTCGCCAGTCCTCTGCCTTGTTTGTCTGTTTCTCTGGGAAACATAAGGGTCAGAAAGCTACGGCTACTTCTCTTTCTCTCTGGCTGAAGAGTATAATTCGCTTGGCCTATGAATCTGCTGGATAGCATCCTCCTGAGAGAATCACGGCTCATTCCACATGGGCTGTTTCTTCCTCCTGGGCCTTCAAAAATGAAGCTTCTGTGGAACAGATTTGCAAGACTGCAACTTGGTCCTCTCTACATACTTTTTCAAGATTTTATAAATTTGATACTTTTGCCTCGGCTGAGGCTTTTTTTGGGGAGAAAGGTTCTTCAAGCAGTGGTGTCTTATGTTTAGGTTACCTGTCTTGTTCCTCCCTTATCATCTGTGTTCTCTAGCTTCGGTATTGGTTCCCAACAGTAATTACTGATGATCTGTCGACTCATCGTGTCATTAGAAAGAAAACTAAATTTATGCTTACCTGATAAATTTATTTCTTGACAAGGTGAGTCCACGGCCCGCCCTGTTTTTCAGACAGTTTTTGTTATATAAACCTCAGGCACCTCTGCACCTTGTTTTTCTTCTTTTCTCTCCGTTCCTTTGGTCGAATGACTGGGGATTGTGGGTAGGGAAGTGATACTTAACAGCTTTGCTGTGGTGCTCTTTGCCTCCTCCTGCTGGCCAGGAGTGATATTCCCAACAGTAATTACTGATGATCCGTGGATTCACTGTGTCAAGAAATAAATAAATTTATCAGGTAAGCATACATTTAGTTTTTCTTATTGCTGTTTCATCTGTAAAGTATGAGGCAGGTTTAATGGGTTAAGTGCCCTCTGTAAGGACAAGGGAAGCCGGCAGTAAGTAGGGACAGATTCACGTTCCTTGCCTCAAGTACTCCTAGGTGAGAAAGAAGCCCCACTAAGGGGGTCTTGTGTTAATTACTTGTTTGTGTGATTTCATGTGTGAAGATTGTGTCCCTCTTTTGTCATAAATTACATTTTAAGAGACAAAACGTAAATTAGATTGTGACTTTTCTACTGGTGAAACCGCTGGGTTCTTCTGTGTCTTGCAGAGGATTGTGGGAATGAGGAACGTCTCATGAAGCCTGTGCGTATGAAGGTTGGGCAAGCTCCACTACCTCCCGTTCCTACTTTGTACCAAGACCTCAAGAGACCAGGAGCTACCAGCAGAAGGTCCCCTGCAGACAGTAAGCTGCCTTTTATTAATTTTATGGATGACGGAAGGTTCAGGAGAAATAAACAATATTACCCAGTAAAATGGCAGAAGTAGCTATGGATTAAATCGAAACATGGGAGTATGTTAGTATATCATTAGTGATGTAGCCGATTCCTGAAATGCTTGGGCACTAGTGACATTAGCCATGAAACACACAGAATGTGGCTGTGGGTGGTGATTTGTTTTTTGTCTCTGTTACATTTAGTTAAACATAATCTCCATGTGCAGAAGCTGGTCATAAAAGGGACATGTTCCAGAAATGTGTGTGTTTATACAAAGAAATCCTATCTTATTTCAAACGTTTGCAAAAATAGATATTGTACCAGGCACTGGCCTATTCAGTGATTAATGGGTAAATGAGTAACTTCTGTTGTATTATTTTATCCCAGGAGTAGGGAGGGGAAATTCTCACCTACACGGTTTAGTGAACTGCCTAAAAGAGATCTCCAACAGCCGCCCACATCCTTACAACACGTTCTTCAGTACAGCCCCATCAGTGGCCCAGAGAAGTGCCGAGTTGGACAGAATCTGTGCAGGTGAGAGGCAGCATCTGAACTTAATATTAAATTACTAGCTCCTAGATTTTGTACAACCCTGAATTGTGTGAGGAACATTAAAGGGCCAGTAAACGCGTAATTACAAGACATTTCTGTTGTCTTGCTATAGAATAATAAGCAGCCAGTTTTTAGAACAAATTAACATCCTTTTTACTGTAATTAGTTTTCAATAGCCAAACTTCACCTAACGTTATCTTATTTTGAGGAGCCAATCTGGGCTTTAGTCCACAGACAACAAGGCTAGCCACTATCATTATGTTAGTATAAAGTAAATGGTTTTGCATTTGCTATCTGAATAAGCCAATCAGGGACAGATATGAAGCTGTGTTTTCCATGAGAAGTCAGCAGGGTACATTCCAAGTTCTTAGAATTGCTTAATTTTCAGAGCTAAATAACATGAAAATGGGGCAAAATAAATAATGAAAATATATATGATGGTTTCATAATCTCAAGGTATTTACTGTCCCTTTAAATGACAAAACTGCGACAATATCTGACCTGTACCTGTGTCACATTACAGAAACCGCCATTAGAGATGGTGCATTGGGCAGTCGGATGAGGGAAATGCCCCCAATGCCACCAAACCCTTTCACTGTGGCTGTTACTAATGGCGCTTTCCGACTGAACAGTGGCGAGCACAGGGTGCCAGATGACTGGAGCCCACAACTTAGCAGACACGGTACGTGCCAGTTATATGGTGAATACAATCACAAATATCCTCACACTCGGGACCTGGGATAAAACTTTGTTTATTTCACACTATAATACACACAATTCTATAAACTCAAAAGTTGAATATGTCAAACTTATGAGATTTGCATGGACTATAGTGTTTCTGCATAGATTGTGAATTATATGGCAGATGCATCACTGGCAACAGCAAGTGTCTATTCTATAAATTGCCATATAATTCTATTAACCTGGAGGGTCAAACTAATTTACGGATTATGCTTGGCTAAGGGTTGTAGCCTTTGAATAAACATGTACAGCGACCTTACAATGTGGGAATGCAATGCTTTGGCACATGACTTGGTGATCATACCTGCATTTACGTGTTGTGTTCCCTCACACAGAGGAGCATCGAGGTGGCATGTTGTACCCAGCTCTAGGAAGATGCCCAGAAAAAATCCCCACTCATAACTCCAGCCCACACAGCACAGGTGTACACAGCTCACATAGGAGCAACGAGGCCCGTAGACCAGACCTAGGGCTGAAGAGGACTCACTCTGATGGTAGGAGCAATGGAGTTGGGGTTTGTTTGTTTATGTGTTGCAGTGGTAAACTGTGTTGGGGTTGTGTTCATTCTATATTCTAGTCTTCAGTATTGTCACCTTATACCTCGGGGAACATTGATGGACAAATGTAAGTGTCATTCTGTTTCTAAGTTCTCTTTTCTTTTAATAGTGATTACACAGTAATATCTCCAGGATTAGCCCCCAATGAGTCTGGTCCTAAGTTAGTGTATTGTGACCTTTACTTGTTCTTGAAAAGTCTCTAAGTCTTAATGTTCTATAGATCACACACGGATGGGGCATAGTGTGAAGCGCCAGGCTCTTGAGTCATCCAGCCCATCCCATACAATCACCAGCTGCCCTTCTGGGCAGGGTGAGCTGAGGAGGCCCAGAGGAGAGGAGAATAAGAGGAGCCATTCTAATGGTGAGCATGTGCTTGTTATGTGCGTTGTGCACCCGTATACATCACAACTTTATGCATTTCTATAGTAAAGAGACAGTTCTTTTGGCATTCCCCTCCCACTTGTAGGGCATCTTGCTTTTTTGCCAAAGGGGCCAAGTCCCCAAACCCTGCTGAAGAGTATAAAGTGCGGTATATACTTGATATAGATAAATGGATATTTATAGTCCAGCGTAGCACCAGTTATAGACTCTCTTCTCTGCAAGTGAATTCAAAAAAATGTTCGATTGCTGTCACTAAGTTAATAAAGCTTTTTAGTTTCATTTTTTACTATTTTTTCTGTGCAGGCTAGACGGGTCTTCCTGTTATCTATTATCAACATCTCTTTTTCTGTTCCTTTAGAGCTTCCAGCGGGAAAGTCCCATCTGACGAGTGTAATGAGCTGTGTCAGGAAGCTCCCAAGCTGCACATCCAGTCCTCCTGTCAACCCACAATGTGGCCCTTCCAGAATCAACAGTGCTTCTCAGGAGCGGCTAAAGGCAGAGTCTGATCTCAGAAGTGGCTTCCAAGGTGAGTGTAACCAGGAAACCAGCTGGGTGACAGATTTATTTAACAAGTCATTGTGGTAATTCCAAAGATAGAAATGGTCTGAAAAACAAATTACCTTTTCGGCTACAGAGAGTGTTAGAAAACCTTGTTCTTGCAGGCGTTCTCTTTATTTTACACATTTAATAAAACAACAATAATAATAATATAGACTTGATAACTAGATTTTAAATTCTGCATTTTAACCAATTAGAAGAATCTAAACAAAATTTATGTAAGAACATACCTGATTAATTTATTTCATATTGGCAAGAGTCCATGAGCTAGTGACGTATGGGATATACAATCCTACCAGGAGGGGCAAAGTTTCCCAAACCTCAAAATGCCACTATTCAGTTTAACAAATAGCCAAGTAGTGGGGTGATAGAAAAAGGAGTAAAAATCATCAAAAAAAGGAATTGGAAATATAATTGTGCTTTATACAGAAAAACATAACCACCATAAAAAGGGTGGGTCTTATGGACTCTTGCCAATATGAAAGAAATTAATTTATCAGGTAAGTTCTTACACAAATGATGTTTTCTTTCATGTAATTGGCAAGAGTCCATGAACTAGTAACGTATGGGATAGTAATACCCAATATGTGGTACTCCACAGAAGAGTCACTAGAGAGGGAGGAATAAAAATAAAAGCAGCCATTTTCCGCTGAAAAAATTAAATCCACATCCAAAAAATAAGTTTTTCTCATAATTGAAAAGAAAAAACTTAAAACATAAGCAGAGGAATCAAACTGAAACAGCTGCCTGAAGAACTTTTCTACCAAAAACTGCTTCCGAAGAGGCAAACACTTTAAAACAGTAGAATTTAGTAAAGGTATTCAAAGAAGACCAAGTTGCTGCTTTGCAAATCTGATCAACTGAAGCTTCATTCTTAAAAGCCCACGAAGTGGAAACTGATCTAGTAGAATGAGCTGTAAGTCTCTGAGGCGGGGTCTGACCCGACTCCAAATAAGCCTGATGAATCAAAAGCTTTAACCAGGATGCCAAGGAAATGGCAGAAGCTTTCTGACCTTTCCTAGGGCCAGAAAAGACAACAAATAGATTAGAAGTCTTCCTGAAATCTTTAGTAGCTTCAACATATTTCAAAGCTCTTACAACATCCAGAGAATGTAAGGATCTCTCAAAAGAATTCTTAGGATTAGGACACAAAGAGGGAACAACAATTTCCCTATTAATGTTATTAGAATTCACAACTTTAGGTAAAAATTGAATTGAAGTCCGCAAAACTGCTTTATCCTGATGGAAAAATCAGAAAAGGAGACTCACAAGAAAGAGCAGATAATTCGGAAACTCTTCTAGCAGGAGAGATAACCAAAAGGAACAACACTTTCCAAGAAAGTAGTTTAATATCCAAAAAATGCATAAGGAGGAGCCTGTAAAGCCTTCAAAACCAAATTAAGACTCCAAGGAGGAGAGATTGATTTAATGACAGGCTTGATAAGGACAAAAGCCTGTACAAAACAGTCAATATCAGGAAGCTTAGCAAGCTTTCTGTGAAATAAAACAGAATGAGCAGAGATTTGTCCCTTCAAGGAACTTGCAGACAAACCTTTATCCAAACCATCCTGAAGAAACAGTAAAATTCTAGGAATTCTAAAAGAATGCCAGGAGAATTTATGAGAAGAACACCATGAAATATAAGTCTTCCAAACTCGATAATAAATCTTCCTAGAAACAGATTTACGAGCCTGTAACATCAATCACTGAGTCAGAGAAACCTCTATGACTAATCACTAAGCGTTCAATTTCCATACCTTCAAATTTAACGATTTGAGATCCTGATGGAAAAACGGTCCTTGAGACAGAAGGTCTGGTCTTAAAGGAAGTGGCCAAGGTTGGCAACTGGACATCCGGACAAGATCCGCATACCAGAACCTGTGAGGCCATGCTGGTGCTACCAGAAACACAAACGATTGTTCCATGATGATCTTGGAGATCACTCTTGGAAGAAGAACTAGAGGCGGGAAGATATAAGCAGGTTGGTAAAACCAAGGAACTGCTAACGCATCCACCGACTCCGCCTGAAGATCCCTAGACCTGGACAAGCACCTGGGAAGTTTCTTGTTTAGATGGGAAGACATCAGATCTATTTCTGGAAGACCCCACATTTGAACAATATGAAAAAACACATCTGGATGGAGAGACCACTCCCACGGATGTAAAGTCTGACGGCTGAGATAATCTGCTTCCCAATTGTCTACACCTGGGATATGTACCGCAGAAATTAGGCAAGAGCTGGATTCCGCCCAAGAAAGTATCTGAGATACTTCTTTCATAGCTAGGGGACTGTGAGTCCCACCCTGATGATTGACATATGCCACAGTTGTGATACTGTCCGTCTGAAAACAAATGAATGGTTCTCTCTTCAACAGAGGCCAAACCTGAAGAGCCCTGAAAATAGCACGGAGTTCTAAAATATTGATTGGTAATCTCGCCTCTTGAGATTTCTTAAGCCCTTGTGCTGTCAGAGATCCACAGACAGCTCCCCAACCTGAAAGACTTGCATCTGTTGTGATTACAGTCTAGGTTGGATGAACAAAAGATGCCCCTTGAACTATATACAATGGTGATCTAACCATCAAGTCAGAGAGAGTCGAACATTGGGATTTAAGGATATTAATTGTGATATCCTTGTATAATCCCTGCACCATTAATTCTGCATACAAACCTGAAGAGGTCTCATATGAAAACGAGCAAAGGGGGATCGTGTCCGATGCTGCAGTCATGAGACATAAAACTTCCTTGCACATAGCCACTGTAGGGAATGATTGAGACTGAAGGTTTTGACAAGCTGAAACCAATTTTATTCATCTTTTGTCTGTTAGAGACAGAGTCATGGACACTAAATCTATCTGGAAACCTAAAAAGGTGACCCTTGTCTGAGGAATCAAGGAACTTTTTGTTAAATTGATCCTCAAACCATGTCTTTGAAGAAACAACACTGGTTGATTTGTGTGAGATTTGGCAGACTGTAAATACTGAGCTAGTACCAAGATATCGTCCAAATAAGGAAACACTGCAATACCCTGTTCTCTGATTACAGAGAGTAGGGCACCGAGAACTTTTGAAAAAATTCTTGTAGCTGTCGCTAGGCCAAATGGAAGAACGACAAACTGGTAATGCTTGTCTAGAAAAGAGAATCTCAGAAACCGATAGTGGTCTGGATAAATCGGAATATGAAGATATGCATCCTGCAAGTCTATCGTGGACATATAATGACCTTGCTGAGCAAAAGGCAGAATCGTCCTTATAGTCACCATTTTGAAAGTTGGCACTCTAACAAAACGATTTAACATTTTCAGATCCAGAACTGGCCTGAATAAATTTTCTTTTTTTGGGACAATGAATAGATTTGAATAGAACTCCAGACCCTGTTCCTGAAACGGAACTGGTATGATTACCCCTGAAAGCTCTAAATCTGAAACACACTTCAGAAAAGTCTGAGCCTTCACTGGATTTGCTGGAACGTGTGAGAGAAAAAAATCTTCTCACAGGAGGTCTTACTCTGAAACCTATTCGATACCCTTGAGAGACAATTTTCTGAATCCATTGATTTTGGACAGAATCTGCCCAAATGTTTCGGAAATTTTTTAATCTGCCCCCCCACCAGCTGAGCTGGAATGAGGGCTGCACCTTCATGCGGACTTGGGGGCTGGCTTTGGTTTCTTAAAAGGCTTGGATTTATTCCAACTTGAAGAAGGTTTCCAATTGGAACCAGATTCTTTGGAGGAAGGATTGGCTTTCTGTTCCTTATTCTGTCGAAAAGAGCAAAAACAATTAGAAGCTTTAGATTTACCATTAGATCTTTTATCCTGAGGTAAAAAAAACTCCCTTCCCCCCAGTGACAGTTGAAATAATTGAATCCAACTGAGAACCAAATAAATTGTTACCTTGGAAAGAAAGAGATAGTAATCTATACCATGTCAGCATTCCAATATTTGAGCCACAGAGCTCTTCTAGCTAAAATAGCTAAAGACATAGATTTAACATCAATATTGATGATATCAAAAATAGCATCACAGATAAAATGATTTGCATGTTGAAGCAAGCGAACAATGCTAGACAAATCAGAATCTATTTACTGTTGCGCTAAGCTTTCCAACCAGAAAGTTGATGCAGCTGCAACATCAACCATGGATATAGCAAGCCTAAGAATGTAGCCAGAAAATAAATAAGCTTTCCTTAGATAAGATTCAAGTTTCCTATCTAAAGGGTCCTTAAAAGAAGTACTATCTTCCATAGGAATAGTAGTACATTTGGCAGGAGTAGAAATAGCCCCATCAACTTTGGGGATTTTTTCCCAAAACTCCAACCTAACTGCTGGCAAAGGATACAACTTTTTAAACCTAGAAGAAGGAATAAAAGAAGTACCAGGCCTATTCCATTCCTTTGAAATCATATCAGAAATAGCATCAGGAACTGGAAAAACATCTGGAGTAACCACAGGAGGTTTATAAACAGAATTTAACTGTTTACTAGTTTTAGTATCAAGAGGACTAGTTTCCTCAATATCCAAAATCAACACCTCTTTTAACAAGGAACGAATATACTCCATTTTAAAGAGATAAGTAGATTTGTCAGTGTCAATATGTGAGGTAGGATCTTCTGAACCAGATAGATCCTCATCAGAGGAGGATAATTCAGTATGTTGTCGGTCATTTGAAATTTCATCAACTTTATGAGAAGTTTTAAAATACCTTTTACGTTTATTAGAAGGCGGAATAGCAGACAAAGCCTTCTGAATCGCATGAGCAATAAAAATCTTTTATATTCACAGGGATATCATGTACATTGGATGTTGAAGGAACAGGCATTGTACTAGTACTGATGGATACATTCTCTGCATGTAAAAGCTTATCATTACAACTGTTACATACTACAGCTGGAGATATAATCTCCGCTAACTTACAACAGATACACTTAGCTTTGGTAGAACTGTTATCAGGCAGTAGGGTTCCAACAGTGGTTTCTGAGACAGGATCAGATTGAGACATCTTGCAAATGTAAGAGAAAAAAACAACATATAAAACAAAATTATCAATTTTCTTATATGGCAGTTTCAGGAATGGGAAAAAAATGCAAACAGCATAGCCCTTTGAGCATAAAAAGAGGCATATAGGAAGTGGGGTTTAAATAATTAAATTATTTGGCGGCAAGTATGACGCACAACGCAAAATTAAATTTTTTGGCGCCAACAACATCCGGAAATGATGCAACTTACGCCATGGCAGATGCAACCGTGTGCAAGGAAACCTGGCGTCAACTAAGACGCCGGAAATGACGAGTTGCGTCACCGAATGTACCTTCGCGCCAAAAAAATTCTCCCGCCAAGAATGATGCAATAAATATCAGCATTTTGCAACCTCGTGAGCCTAATTTTGCCCATGAAAATTAATGAAAAAGCAGTCAATTTAAAGAAAAGACTATACCCCAGGTAAGAAAAAATAACTTCCTAAATATGCTTCCCAATTTTGAAACTGATAGTCTGCAAAAGGAAATATACATAAACCTGACTCATGGCAAATATAAGTACAATACATATATTTAAAACTTTATATTAATACATAAAGTGCCAAACCATAGCTGAGAGCGTCTTAAGTAATGAAAACATACTTACCGAAAGTCACCCATCCACATATAGCAGATAGCCAAACCAGTGCTGAAACAGTATCAGTAGAGGTAATGGTATATGAGAGTATATCGTCGATCTGAAAAGGGGGGTAGGAGATGAATCTCTACGACCGATAACAGAGAACCTATGAAATAGATCTCCCGCGAGGAAAACCATGGAATCAATAGGTGATACTCCCTTCACATCCCTCTGACAAGGAATCGGGCTTCAAAATGCTGAGAAGCGTATATCATCGAAAGAAAATCAAGCACAAACTTACTTTACCACCTCCATAGGAGGCAAAGTTTGTAAAACTGATTTGTGGGTGTGGTGAGGGGTGTATTTATAGGCATTTTGAGGTTTGGGAAACTTTGCCCCTCCTGGTAGGATTGTATATCCCATACGTCACTAGCTCATGGACTCTTGCCAATTACATGAAATAAATATTCTGTATCATTCTGGATCTGTTTTTCATGGCACCATCTTAAAGATAAATTCTCTGTTTCTCCTCTATAAAGGGTAATTATAGCACTGCAATGGCAGTAATCTTTATTTAAAATACTTATTTGGCATTTCCGTTATACAATTTGTAATGTATTCCTACCACGGATACACCTTGTGTTTTTTATCTATGTTCTTTAGTGTGAGATGGTTAGGGACAGATATAAACCAGTCCTGCACTAATCCAGCAGTTGCTGTGTAGCATGTTACAGGGTGACACAACTGTATAAAGCTGCAGTATGCAATGGTGGCCTCTAATGTAATTAAGGTAAAAGAAAATGCTGTAATGTGCCCACCCCTGGATTTTCCTCCCCACCTGGAGTACAAGCTGCAGAAGAACATTTAAATGTCCATTTTTTTTATTGAATCTTCCTCAAAATCTAGCTCGGTTATGAAGAAGCACTGTATGCTGGGAGTTAAATAACATACTATTTGACCCTCAGTATTGTTCCCAGCATGTAGTGTGCAGTGGTAGGGAGTGAGCTCCCCTGAAAGGCAGAAAGCTTATGTATGAGGTTCCTGCCCCTTCCTCCATGCAGTGTGTGTATGAGCCCCTGGTACACACTGGGGAAGGCAGCTGGGCCTATGATCAGACAGTGATCTTAAAGGGACAGTCTACAACAGAATTTTTGTTGTTTTAAAAGATAGATAATCCCTTTATTATACATTTCACAGTTGTGCATAACCAACACAGTTATAATAATATACTTTTAACCTCTGTGATTATCTTGTATCTAAGCCTCTGCAAACTGCCCCTTTTTTCAGTTCTTTTGACAGACTTGCAGTCTAGCCAATCAGTGCCTGCTCCCAGATTACTTCACGTGCACGAGCACAGTGTTATCTATATGAAATACGTGAACTAACACCCTCTAGTGGGGAAAAACTGTTAAAATGCAATCTGAAAGAGGTGGGCTTCAAGGTCTAAGAAATTAGCATATGAACCTCCTAGGTTAAGCTTTCAACTAAGAATACCAAGAGAACAAAGCAAAATTGGTGATAAAAGTAAATTGGAAAATTGTTTAAAATGACATGCTCTATCTGAATCATGAAAGTTTATTTTGGCCTAGACTGTCCCTGGTTCTGAACCATGACATATACACATATATATATATATACATACACACACACACACACATACATACACACACACACACACACACACACACACACAGGAATAGCACAAATAGGGAAATGTATATTTTGCATGCCTTCAGTAAGGTACTGTTAGCAGCTTTAGGCTTTATATGTGTATGTTGAGATATATATTATTATTATTATTATATATATATTATTTTGTTTTAAATATTTGATTGGATAATTATAGCATTACAAAAATAAACAATAAAGGTGATTCATTGCATGACCTATAACAAAGTGATGATAATTGTAGAATGCTGAAGAGCAACTTCGTATGTAATCCACACCTTGAGTTCAGAGTTCGTGCAGCCTTAGAAAAAGTTGCCAATTCTGAAACAGAACACTTGAAAAATGGCTGACAAAAACCATTGATATAATGATCAAGTGAGGGAACAAAAGTTATTTAAAGGGAAGTCGTCAGAACTGCTATATAAGAATATAGTGGAACTAGGAAAACTGCATTATTAATAGAAACAAACCTGTGAGACAAAGGAGACCTAAGGTAAGAGAAAAAAGTGGTAAAGAGGATATAAAAGAAAAAGGAGAAAGAGAGAAGGGCTGGGTGTGTGGGAAGAATTAGCGAGATCAGCTATTGCGATGAGTTTACCAGAGTATCCCCATAAAATGTGATGTCTTGGAAAATAGGCAGTTTCCTTCTTCTGTAATAAGAGTATTCCTCCATGAAGAGGAGATCTGTGGTGTTTTAGACCCAATCAGACAGTTACAAACACTTTCTGTGTGTTTAGTAGATGTCTGTGCTTGATTTCCTGTGCTTGATTTCCTGTGCATGAGAAGTTCACAATATTAATTTCATTGTCTGATTGGCTGCAGATGGAAGACACAAAGAGGGTAGCGCCCGTGTGAAAAAGGAGGAAGCGCAGAGCCCCGTACGACCAGTGCTTAACGTGTGGGTACAGCCTCTGAGCAGCCCCAGTGAACTGAGGAGCCCTGGTGAGGAGAGGAGCTGAGTATAAATTCACTTCATGAGTGCAGCAAGCAGTGTGTGCTTCTAATACTTAAAGGGACGGATAAACAATTATGTGTAGTTAAAAACATTGCAAAATACTTTTGCTATTGTGTCTCCTCCTGAAGTTTAGCTTTGAAAATTATGAGTTTCCCAATTCTTAGAACTGATAGTACACATGTCAGATTTCACAAGTATAACCCTGCTACATATAAGTACCTAACTAATTCAACAAATATTATCAGATAAGTAACTACAAAATAATCAACAGTTTGTCAACATAATGGTAGAGGCAAGCTGTGTCTACTTCAGTAACAAACCCTGATTGGCTTCTCCAATAAGACAAGATATGAGGGAGTTAGGCTTTTTAAAAACTATTGCAGAAATCAAGGTGATGACATCTGCAAACTCACTGTTTATTGCAATACTGCAGAAAAATCTTGTTTAGCTTTAAAGAGAGCTATAGTAATGTAAAAATAAAGCGTGCTAGAGTGTATAGTAATGTAAATATAAAGCGTACTAGAACGTATAGTAATGTAAATATAAAGTGTACTAGAGCGTATAGTAATGTAAAAATAAAGTGTGCTAGAGCGTATAGTAATGTAAAAATAAAGTGTGCTAGAGCGTACAGTAATGTAAATATAAAGCGTGCTAGAGTGTATAGTAATGTAAATATAAAGTGTGCTAGAACGTATAGTAATTTAAATATAAAGTGTGCTAGAGCGTATAGTAATATAAAAATAAAGCGCGCTAGAGCGTATAGTATTGTAAAAATAGAGCGTGCTAGAGCGTATAGTAATGTAAATATAAAGTGTGCTAGAGCGTATAGTAATGTAAAAATAAAGCGTGCTAGAGCGTATAGTAATGTAAAAATAAAGCGTGCTAGAGCGTATAGTAATGTAAAAATAAAGCGTGCTGGGGGGGGGGCGTGCCTAACCAACGGCCATGATAAGACTGATTATCTGGCTCTGGAAGTGATCTGCAAAATATCAGCTAAATTCAACAGAATCCAGCATCAACGAGACTTCCTTTGGTCTTTTAACTCCAGGCAGAGCAGATACATATGAATATTAATTCGTTCATGATCTTCCAGGCCAGATCACGGCAGGAGAAATACTAGAGACCTACTACGAACACAACAAATATGTCGTAGCTTTGATGAGCTAACACTCCTTATACAACATAGTGGTCAGGAAAATTCTCCGTTGGAAGTCGCAGGCCTGAAGCCTTCTGCATCGGCTAGTGTCCGGTTGTCTAGGGATACAGCTGAACAAAATACTCACCCAATAGAGTTCCGATATATGGCTAACAGAAGTATACTTAGAGAGAGCTTCCAGAGAAGCTCAAGACCGTGATCATCCTACCTAAGTCAGAATGGGACCCAGTCAGTTCAGTCATTGCTACAATGCCCCTAGACAAATCATCAGAGCAGAACGCTATGACACCGCTTGCAAATCTGGAGCGGCTACCTAACTTTCACTCGGTTTGTCATGTCTGGTCAGGTGCCGGAGACTTACTCTCGGTCTTTGTAGGGATGCGGCCGACCTTCTTGAGTGCTGCCTGAGTCCCCTCTACCACCTAATGTCGGAGCACATGATACTCCCGGACGGAACGCGGCATGAAAGTGACACAAGCCAGAGCGGAATAAATGTACCAGTAATCGTCCATTGCAGTCCCATATCTGAAAAGACGGCTCAAGTTGGAGTACTCTTCGAATACTTACGACTAGATGTATATAGATATTTCCCTGATCTTGAGGTCCTACAATCCGACAATGGAACAGTTTTGCTACAGAAGAGTATAAACGCTCCAATTTCTTTTATCCTAATTGGTGTGGGGTAAGATCATTACCTACTTAAATCAGGCGAGATGTGAAATATTCTTCACACCGCATCGCTAGCCCATGTTTAACCTGTTACGCAGTTTATAATACTGTCGTTTTCATTTGGGTATTATTCTTTCTTAACTTTGAACTTTAACTTGTAATGTATCCTGTGTCAGGAATTAGCCTAATGCTACTTTAGAAGTTGATGTAAGCATAGTTATTGTGCAGTCTCTCATATTGTTTTTTTCTGCCTGATCTCCTCTTTTGGGGCCTATAGTATGTTTAGTGCTCTGCACTGGTTTTTGAGCACTCTACCAACACCTAATTACCTATCCTGCTCTGTCTAAGGAAATGCACCCACATACTTGTTTGTGAATGTCCAACTCTATACAAATCCATAGTGCTTTCACATGAATATGATACAGCCCCAAATAGGTAGAATGAGCTAAGTTCTGGTATTGATCCTCCTACACCAGGCCCCAAAATACCATTTATAGTGTTATAAGACCGCTTAAAATGCCAAAATCACTTAGAGGGGTTACGATAGCAGTGATTTTTTTAAACCCTTTTGTCTCCAATGCAAGGCATTAACACTTGGCCATCAATATACATGTACTCCACTATCCAATATTAGTAATGACTGATTATAGAGTGAGTCATAGGCCCCTGACTAACAAGATTCCTAATCGTGCAGTATTAAGACTATAACCATCTACAGACAGATGTGAAATGGAATAAGCTACTGCGCCCCCTTTAGATTACTTTTCCTCTATGTAACTGCTTCCAATTTATAATATTGCGGTCTGCTTGTGTTTATATGCTATATTCTGGATATCACATTTATCGTATGTTTACTATGGTTCAGCCAATTTAATAGCACTATTGTAGACCTTGATGTAGTATTGCAGTGATTTGCAACCTTTTTTTTGCCGTGGCACACTTTTTTACATTAAAAAAATCCTGTGGCACACCACCATCCCAAAATTTTACAAAATCACACATTGTAGCCTAATACAGAATATATATACAGTATATATATATATATATATATATATATATATATATATATATATATATACACACACTGTACTGTGCTTTCATGCCATGCCTCCTACAAACTATACATGACATATTGACATTCATTCACAAACACCCCCGCACTGATGTCAGTCTGCCGTGGCACACCTGAGGATCTCTCACGGCACACTAGTGTGCCACGGCACACTGGTTGAAAAACACTGTAGTATTGAATCCAGCTCCCAGTGATCTCTATTTAACCTCTGGTTAACAGCTTAAGTGTGGTTTATAAAGTTCCTAGTTTAACTTTATTCCAAAGCAATCTGCAAAATTCCCTTAGTCTACCCCTTCCTTACCAAGCCAGTTCTACAGAGTACCATACTTGTCACATATATATATTAGCCATTTGTACACTACAATAATATTTATTGCCTATAGGGCTCACTATATTCAGGGAGATTATCTATATTAGACCAAGATGTTAACTAAGTATGGGTTCTCAGTATGTGACGTAACCATAACCTAGGTTGTATGCTACTATTTAGGCTCCCTATTTGAGTACCAGACCCATACTAACTTTTAACACCGTGCTATTATGCTAGCATTTCTCTCACCACACTCCGATACCCATAGCTAGAATATCGTTAACTACAGTTAGTCCATTACTTGGGGCTCTACTCGGAACTATAGTATTTAAGACTACCCCACCCTTCATCCCAAATATAACACAAACCTATGCTCACCTGTTTGCACATGCTCTATATATGAAGTGTTCCTCTCAAACTAAATAATTATTACCATATTAGCAATAGTAGCCAATCTCAGCTATACTCAGGGTCGGCTCCAAAGTGGGGGCATTTGGGGGGCAATGCCCACCGAATTCGAATGCTTTGCCCCCTCAAAAAACGTAAAATGTTTTAAATTTTAATATTTATGTGTGAAATTAAAATTAATTGGGTGGCTGGAACCGCATGAGGGAAAATGTTGTAAATGCAATTTAACCCCTTAATGACCGGACCATTTTTCAATTTTCTTACCCTTAATGACAATGGCTATTTTTACATTTCTGCGGTGTTTGTGTTTAGCTGTAATTTTCCTCTTACTCGTTTACTGTACCCACACATATTATCTACCGTTTTTCTCGCCATTAAATGGACTTTCTAAAGATACCATTATTTTCATCATATCTTATAATTTCCTATAAAAAAAATATAAAATATGAGGAAAAAATTGAAAAAAACACACTTTTTCTAACTTTGACCCCCAAAATCTGTTACACATCTACAATCACCAAAAAACACCCATGCTAAATAGTTTCTAAATTTTGTCCTGAGTTTAGAAATACCCAATGTTTACATGTTCTTTACTTTTTTTGCAAGTTATAGGGCCATAAATACAAGTAGCACTTTGCTATTTCCAAACAACTTTTTTTCAAAATTAGCGCTAGTTACATTGGAACCCTGATATCTGTCAGGAATACCTGAATATCCCTTGACATGTATATATTTTTTTTAGAAGACAACCCAAAGTATTGATCTAGGCCCATTTTGGTATATTTCATGCCACCATTTCACCGCCAAATGTCATCAAATAAAAAAAAAGTTCACTTTTTCACAAATTTTGTCACAAACTTTAGGTTTCTCACAGAAATTATTTACAAACAGCTTGTTCAATTAAGGCACAAATGGTTGTAAATGCTTCTTTGGGATCCCCTTTGTTCAGAAATAGCAGACTTATATGGCTTTGGCATTGCTTTTTGGTAATTAGAAGGCCACTAAATGCTGCTGCGCACCACACGTAAATTATGCCCAGCAGTGAAGGGGTTAATTAGGTAGGTTGTAGGGAGCTTGCAGGGTTAATTTTAGCTTTAGGGTAGAGATCAGCCTCCCACCTGACACATCCCACCCCCTGATCCCTCCCAAACAGTTCTCTTCCCTCCCCCACCCCACAATTGTCCCCGCCATCTTAAGTACTGGCAGAAAGTCTGCCAGTACTAAATAAAAGGAGTTTTTCTTTTTTTTAATAAAAAAAATTAAAATGTTTTAGCTGTGATGGACCCCTGCCTTAGCCCCAACCTCCATGATCCCCCCCCCCCAGCTCTCTAACCCTCTCCCCTACCTAATTGCCGCCATCTTGGGTACTGGCAGCTGTCTGCCAGTACCCAATTTGCCCCCAAAACAAGTGTTTTTTTTGCAATTTTTTTGCCATTTTTAATGTTTTCTGTAGTGTAGCAGCCCCCCACAATACCCCAACCCCCTCCCCCTCCCAGATCCTTATATATTTATTTATTTTTCATTCATTTTTGTCCCCCCTTCCTTTCTCATTGGTGTCAGTGGCCATGTAATCGGGCGCGCACGCGCGCCCCCACGCACGCGCACGCGCGCCCCCGCACGCTCCCGGCACCCGGCGTGCACATAGCACTTACAGGAACCGGATGCCGGGTAGCGATGGGCCGCCCACCCGCCTCCCTGATGTGCTCCCACCCACCAACGAACCGGCACCATCGCTACCGGTGCAGAGAGGGCCACAGAGTGGCTCTCTCTGCATCGGAGTCTTCTGAAAAGGTATTGCAGGATGCCTCCATATGGAGGCATCACTGCAATACCCTGAGAGCTGCTGGAAGCGATTGCGATAGCTTCCAGCACTCTCTTAGACAACTGACGTACCAGGTACGTCTATTGTCATTAACTGTTAGTTAATGCATGACGTACCTGGTACGTCAGTTGTCATTAAGGGGTTAAAGGGACTGTAAACCTTAACCATCGAATGACATTAAAGGGACACTAAACCCAAACATTTTCTTTCGTGATTCAGACAGAGCATGCAATTTTAAGCAACTTTCTAATTTACTCCTATTATCAAATTTTCTTCATTCTCTTGGTATCTTTATTTGAAATGCAAGAATGTAAGTTTAGATGCCGGCCCATTTTTGATGAATAACCTGGGTTATTCTTGCTGATTTGTGGATAAATTCACCCACCAATAAAAAAGTGCTGTCCAGAGTCTGAACCAAAAAAAAGCTTAGATGCCTTCTTTTTCAAATAAAGATAGCAAGTGAATGAAGAAAAATTGATAATAGGAGTAAATTAGAAAGTTGCTTAAAATTATATGCTCTATCTGAATCATGAAAGATAAAATTTGGGTTCAGTGTCCCTTTAATCATGTTAGTGATTATATGTTAAATATTTTTAAGTCATTTTACAGAGTATAAGCACTACGGAAGCGAGTTATAATCATTTATATAAAGTACCTTATTTGTCAATGCACTATCTGCCCATGCAGCCAGAGATATTTTTTTTAATTGACAGTGCTGCAGGGCCGTTACGTCAAGCCTTACATTCCTCACGCCCCTTTTCTGACACAGAGCGCGCATTTACACTTAATTTGCGCATGCGCACTGCCACCACTGAGCTTCACAATATAAGCAGTGGATCGCGATGCTAACCGCATTGCGATGTACTGCTTATATGCTAAGTAATCATAAACGATCGATAATAAAAACATAATTTATGCTTACCTGATAAATTCCTTTCTTCTGTAGTGTGATCAGTCCACGGGTCATCATTACTTCTGGGATATTACTCCTCCCCAACAGGAAGTGCAAGAGGATTCACCCAGCAGAGCTGCATATAGCTCCTCCCCTCTACGTCACTCCCAGTCATTCGACCAAGGACCAACGAGAAAGGAAAAGCCAAGGGTGAAGTGGTGACTGGAGTATAAATTAAAAAATATTTACCTGCCTTAAAAACAGGGCGGGCCGTGGACTGATCACACTACAGAAGAAAGGAATTTATCAGGTAAGCATAAATTATGTTTTCTTCTGTTAAGTGTGATCAGTCCACGGGTCATCATTACTTCTGGGATACCAATACCAAAGCAAAAGTACACGGATGACGGGAGGGATAGGCAGGCTCTTTATACAGAAGGAACCACTGCCTGAAGAACCTTTCTCCCAAAAATAGCCTCCGATGAAGCAAAAGTGTCAAATTTGTAAAATTTGGAAAAAGTATGAAGCGAAGACCAAGTTGCAGCCTTGCAAATCTGTTCAACAGAGGCCTCATTCTTGAAGGCCCAAGTGGAAGCCACAGCTCTAGTAGAATGAGCTGTAATTCTTTCAGGAGGCTGCTGTCCAGCAGTCTCATAAGCTAAACGAATTATGCTACGAAGCCAAAAAGAAAGAGAGGTAGCGGAAGCTTTTTGACCTCTCCTCTGCCCAGAGTAAATGACAAACAGAGAAGACGTTTGTCGAAATTCCTTAGTTGCCTGTAAGTAAAATTTTAGAGCACGGACTACATCCAGGTTGTGCAGTAGACGTTCCTTCTTTGAAGAAGGATTTGGGCATAAAGAAGGAACAACAATCTCTTGATTGATATTCCTGTTAGTAACTACCTTAGGTAAGAACCCAGGTTTAGTACGCAGGACTACCTTATCCGAATGAAAAATCAAATAAGGAGAATCACAATGTAAGGCTGATAATTCAGAGACTCTTCGAGCCGAGGAAATAGCCATTAAAAATAGAACTTTCCAAGATAACAACTTTATATCAATGGAATGAAGGGGTTCAAACGGAACACCCTGTAAAACATTAAGAACAAGGTTTAAACTCCATGGTGGAGCAACAGTTTTAAACACAGGCTTAATCCTGGCCAAAGCCTGACAAAAAGCCTGGACGTCAGGAACTTCTGACAGACGTTTGTGTAACAGAATGGACAGAGCTGAGATCTGTCCCTTTAAAGAACTAGCAGATAAACCCTTTTCTAAACCTTCTTGTAGAAAAGACAATATCCTAGGAATCCTAACCTTACTCCAAGAGTAACCTTTGGATTCACACCAATATAGGTATTTACGCCATATCTTATGGTAAATCTTTCTGGTAACAGGTTTCCTAGCCTGTATTAAGGTATCAATAACTGACTCAGAAAACCCACGTCTTGATAAAATCAAGCGTTCAATTTCCAAGCAGTCAGCTTCAGAGAAGTTAGATTTTGATGTTTGAAGGGACCCTGTATCAGAAGGTCCTGTTTCAGAGGTAGAGACCAAGGTGGACAGGATGACATGTCCACCAGGTCTGCATACCAAGTCCTGCGTGGCCACGCAGGTGCTATTAGAATCACTGATGCTCTCTCTTGTTTGATTCTGGCAATCAATCGAGGAAGCAACGGGAAGGGTGGAAACACGTAAGCCATCCTGAAGTCCCAAGGTGCTGTCAGAGCATCTATCAGGACTGCTCCTGGATCCCTGGATCTGGACCCGTAACGAGGAAGCTTGGCGTTCTGTCGAGACGCCATGAGATCTATCTCTGGTTTGCCCCAACGTCGAAGTATTTGGGCAAAGACCTCCGGATGAAGTTCCCACTCCCCCGGATGAAAAGTCTGACGACTTAAGAAATCCGCCTCCCAGTTCTCCACTCCCGGGATGTGGATTGCTGACAGGTGGCAAGAGTGAGACTCTGCCCAGCGAATTATCTTTGATACTTCCATCATAGCTAGGGAGCTTCTTGTCCCTCCCTGATGGTTGATGTAAGCTACAGTCGTGATGTTGTCCGACTGAAACCTGATGAACCCCCGAGTTGTCAACTGGGGCCAAGCCAGGAGGGCATTGAGAACTGCTCTCAATTCCAGAATGTTTATTGGCAGGAGACTCTCCTCCTGACTCCATTGTCCCTGAGCCTTCAGAGAATTCCAGACGGCACCCCAACCTAGAAGGCTGGCGTCTGTTGTTACAATTGTCCAGTCTGGTCTGCTGAATGGCATCCCCCTGGACAGATGTGGCCGAGAAAGCCACCATAGAAGAGAATTTCTGGTCTCTTGATCCAGATTCAGAGAAGGGGATAAGTCTGAGTAATCCCCATTCCACTGACTTAGCATGCACAGTTGCAGTGGTCTGAGGTGTAAGCGTGCAAAGGGTACTATGTCCATTGCCGCTACCATTAAGCCGATTACCTCCATGCATTGAGCCACTGACGGGTGTTGAATGGAATGAAGGGTGCGGCAAGCACTTTGAAGTCTTGTTAGCCTGTCCTCTGTCAGGTAAATCTTCATTTCTACAGAATCTATAAGAGTCCCCAGGAAGGGAACTCTTGTGAGTGGAACGAGTGAACTTTTCTTTTCGTTCACCTTCCATCCATGTGACCTTAGAAATGCCAGCACTAACTCTGTATGAGACTTGGCAGTTTGAAAGCTTGAAGCTTGTATCAGAATGTCGTCTAGGTATGGAGCTACCGAGATTCCCCGCGGTCTTAGTACCGCCAGAAGAGCACCCAGAACCTTTGTGAAGATTCTTGGAGCTGTAGCCAATCCGAATGGAAGAGCCACAAACTGGTAATGCCTGTCTAGGAAGGCAAACCTTAGGTACCGATAATGATCTTTGTGAATCGGTATGTGAAGGTAAGCATCTTTTAAATCTACAGTGGTCATGTACTGACCTTCTTGGATCATAGGTAAAAATGTCCGAATAGTCTCCATCTTGAACGATGGAACTCTTAGGAATTTGTTTAGGATCTTTAAGTCCAGGATTGGTCTGAAAGTTCCCTCTTTTTTGGGAACCACAAACAGATTTGAGTAAAACCCCTGTCCCTGTTCCGATCGTGGAACTGGATGGATTACTCCCATTAACAAGAGCTCTTGTACGCAGCGTAGAAACGCCTCTTTCTTTGTCTGGATTGTTGACAATCTTGACAGATGAAATCTCTCTCTTGGAGGAGAGTATTTGAAGTCCAGAAGGTATCCCTGAGATATTATCTCTAGCGCCCAGGGATCCTGAACATCTCTTGCCCAAGCCTGGGCGAAGAGAGAAAGTCTGCCCCCCACTAGATCCGATCCCGGATCGGGGGCCCTCACTTCATGCTGTTTTAGGGGCAGCAGCAGGTTTCCTAGTCTGCTTGCCCTTGTTCCAGGACTGGTTAGGTTTCCAGCCTTGTCTGTAGCGAGCAACAGCTCCTTCCTGTTTTGGTGCAGAGGAAGTTGATGCTGCTCCTGCTTTGAAATTACGAAAGGAACGAAAATTAGACTGTCTAGTCTTGGCTTTGGCTTTGTCCTGAGGCAGGGCATGGCCTTTACCTCCTGTAATGTCAGCGATAATCTCTTTCAACCCGGGCCCGAATAAGGTCTGCCCTTTGAAAGGTATATTAAGCAATTTAGACTTAGAAGTAACATCAGCTGACCAGGATTTTAGCCACAGCGCCCTGCGTGCCTGAATGGCGAATCCTGAATTCTTCGCCGTAAGTTTAGTAAGATGTACTACGGCCTCCGAAATGAATGAATTAGCTAGTTTAAGGACTCTAAGCCTGTCCGTAATGTCGTCCAGAGTAGCTGAACCAATGTTCTCTTCCAGAGACTCAATCCAGAATGCCGCTGCAGCCGTGATCGGCGCAATGCATGCAAGGGGTTGCAATATAAAACCTTGTTGAACAAACATTTTCTTAAGGTAACCCTCTAACTTTTTATCCATTGGATCTGAAAAAGCACAGCTATCCTCCACCGGGATAGTGGTACGCTTAGCTAAGGTAGAAACTGCTCCCTCCACCTTAGGGACCGTTTGCCATAAGTCCCTTGTGGTGGCGTCTATTGGAAACATTTTTCTAAATATCGGAGGGGGTGAGAACGGCACACCGGGTCTATCCCACTCCTTAGTAACAATTTCAGTAAGTCTCTTAGGTATAGGAAAAACCTCAGTACTCGTCGGTACCGCAAAATATTTATCCAACCTACACATTTTCTCTGGTATTGCAACTGTGTTACAATCATTCAGAGCCGCTAACACCTCCCCTAGTAATACACGGAGGTTTTCCAGTTTAAATTTAAAATTTGAAATATCTGAATCCAGTCTGTTTGGATCAGAACCGTCACCCACAGAATGAAGTTCTCCGTCCTCATGTTCTGCCACCTGTGACGCAGTGTCTGACATGGCCCTAATATTATCAGCGCACTCTGTTCTCACCCCAGAGTGATCACGCTTACCTCTTAGTTCTGGTAATTTAGCCAAAACCTCAGTCATAACAGTAGCCATATCCTGTAATGTGATTTGTAATGGCCGCCCAGATGTACTCGGCGCTACAATATCACGCACCTCCCTCTGAGCGGGAGATGTAGGTACTGACACGTGAGGCGAGTTAGTCGGCATAACTCTCCCCTCGTTGTTTGGTGAAATTTGTTCAATTTGTACAGATTGATTTTTATTTAAAGTAGCATCAATACAGTTAGTACATAAATTTCTATTGGGCTCCACTTTGGCATTGCAACAAATGACACAGGTCTCATCCTCTGAATCAGACATGTTTAACACACTAGCAAATAAACTTGCAACTTGGAAATACAATTCAATTAGAATAATATTAAAACGTACTGTGCCTTTAAGAAGCACAGAAGATCTATGACAGTTGAAAATTAATAAATTGAAACAGTTATAGCCTCAATCCTTGTAAACAACACAACTTTAGCAAAGGTTTAATCCCATTAGCAAAGATAACAAATTCTGAAAGCAGGAAACAAATTACAGAATAAACGTTTTTTATCTCAGTCAAACTATAATTCTCACAGCTCTGCTGAGAGAAATTACCTCCCTCAAAATAAGTTTTGAAGACCCCTGAGCTCTGTAGAGATGAACCGGATCATGCAGGGAATACAATGAGTTGCTGACTGAAATATTTGATGCATAGTAAAAGCGCCAAAAAACGGCCCCTCCCCCTCACACACAGCAGTGAGGGAGAACAGAAACTGTCAAAAAACAGATTAAGCAACTGCCAAGTGGAAAAATAGTGCCCAAACATTTATTCACTCAGTACCTCAGCAAATGAAAACGATTTTACATTCCAGCAAAAACGTTAAACATAATCTCTAGTTATTAAACAGCTTTATGTATTTCTTACAGTGTAATTCTAGTGAAGTACCATTCCCCAGAATACTGAAGTGTAAAGTATACATACATGACATTATATCGGTATGGCAGGATTTTCTCATCAATTCCATTGTCAGAAAATAAAAACTGCTACATACCTCTATGCAGATTCATCTGCCCGCTGTCCCCTGATCTGAAGTTTACCTCTCCTCAGATGGCCGAGAAACAGCAATATGATCTTAACTACTCCGGCTAAAATCATAACAAAAACTCTGGTAGATTCTTCTTCAAACTCTGCCAGAGAGATAATAACACACTCCGGTGCTATTTTAAAATAACAAACTTTTGATTGAAGATATAAAACTAAGTATAATCACCATAGTCCTCTCACACATCCTATCTAGTCGTTGGGTGCAAGAGAATGACTGGGAGTGACGTAGAGGGGAGGAGCTATATGCAGCTCTGCTGGGTGAATCCTCTTGCACTTCCTGTTGGGGAGGAGTAATATCCCAGAAGTAATGATGACCCGTGGACTGATCACACTTAACAGAAGAAATTGCCCCCTTTAGACCATAACGAGCAAATATAAATAATATAAAGAACATGTACTATAGAAAAAAGGGGTTAATAATATTTTAAATATTGCTTAAACTAAGTATAATAGACTTAATATTAAAAATAATGCCACTTTTACTAAATACTTTTTGAGTTGCTCGTTTGTCTATAGGAGTGACTCACTGCTCATTCAGACACACAGAATCTCTATGTACGACAAAGCATTGAGATTCTGTGTATAAGGCTGAAGACTGAGTTTAATACGCATGCGCAAGTGGATAGGGAACGCGCGCTGTCAAACTTTGAGAATACAGACGTTCACTCAGCTGTTGGCTGCAGGGGCAATGACGGTAAGTATTGTAAAAAAGTTTTTAATTCGTAGGCGGACAGAAGATGCATTTTTGGGTAAGTATAATATATCATTTTTAAACGCTTCCACTGCGCTTTTGCTCTGCATGGTAGGACTGCAAATTATAACAAAATATATATCTTAAGTTTAATGTTAAAAAAGTTCAAGGTTTACAGTCCCTTTAATGCGGCTGCCTGTAGTACTAGTGCGCACAGCGATAATCTAATGATGACAATTTAGCTATCTGGGCGTGGGGCTTTCTGTGCACAGATAGGCTGAGTGCAAGCAAGTGGCTCTTGCGCTTAGCCTATCTGTGCACAATGTGTGAAGACAATCTAAGCGGGATATTGGGAGGTGGATCAGGATGTGGCGCCCGAGAAACTCTAAGTGAACATAAGTCACGTAAGTTAAGGCCATCCTGCCACCTAGACCACCGGTACTCAAGTTAAAAGGTAGGAGGCAAAGCCTGGCAAACTACGGAGACCCAAAGCACTCTGACCAACTGTTAAATGTAATTGTGTCATGAGGGTCGTTGCCTTTCCCCATTTGCTTGGCTTGTGGCCGGGACTATTAGGATCTCTAGTATATGCAGACAGAGACAGGTTAATACACGCATCTAATGCAAATTGCATTATATGCGTATACTGACCTGTCTGTCTGCTGCTGCATATACTACTTCTACTAGAGATCCAATAGTCCCGGCCACAAGCATATGGGGAAAGACAATGACACTCATGACGTTATGAAATTTATCTATACTTTTTACACCGCAACTACACATCAGTCAATTATGGATCACTTAGATATCTGGAGAGCAGATTAACCCCCTACCTCCTGATAATATCCTCCTTTCAACTCTACACACTATATATGTAGGTCTGCTCTTATTTTGACTCTCATACATGCGTGCCCCGTCGTGAAAAAAAAAATGCCCCCCCATTTCATTCTTTCTGGAGCCGACCCTGGCTATACTACACATCTCTGAGCAGACACATTGAGTTCAGCAACCATCGGCTCAGCGTTCACAGATTGCTGTTAACTTGCATTGAATAAACAATTTTGGGCACTAATCTGTGCATGTTTGTACCTGACAAGCAAGATGGTGCTCCCTGTTCCTATAGAGGTCCCGGCTATTTCTGATGACTGTTAATCACGTCAAATAAAAATTATACTGCACAACTCATCAGCATTAATTAAAGTGACATTAAACCTCTCAGTACAACTACAATAGGATGGTTATTACTCACCATGATATTGTTTTTCCTCCTCTGCCTGAAGCTGTCTTCAAAGTCATTCTCTTATTTTACCCATTACAAGTATCAGTTAGTGAAGCTCTGCCTCTTCTCACTGGGTGCCGCCATCTTGTAGCTTATATTTGTTATGTAACTTTTAACGATGTAAAATTTATGCTCTCTATTATTTGATCTAAACTGAAGTGAAAAGCAGATCTGTGAAAGTGCCCTGCTTCTGTCACATGATGCAGCAATATATAAGCTACAAGATGGCGGCACCCAGTATAAAATGCAGAACTTTACCAACTGGCTTCTGTAATGAGATAAAGTGCACTGCTTCTGTCACGTGATGCAGCTATACATGAGCTACAAGATGGCGGCGCCCAGTATAAAATGCAGAACTTTACCAACTGGCTTCTGTAATGAGATAAAGTGCACTGCTTCTGTCACGTGATGCAGCAATACATGAGCTACAAGATGGCGGCGCCCAGTATAAAATGCAGAACTTTACCAACTGGCTTCTGTAATGAGATAAAGTGCACTGTTCCTGTCACATGATGCAGCAATATATGAGCTACAAGATGGTGGCGCCCAGTTTAAAATGCAGAACTTTACCAACTGGCTTCTGTAATGAGATAAAGTGCACTGTTCCTGTCACATGCTGCAGCAATACAGGAGCTACAAGATGGTGGTGCCCAGTATAAAATGCACAGCTTTACCAACTGACTTCTGTAATGAGATAAAGTGCACTTTTCCTGTCACATGATGCACCAATACGTGAGCTACAAGATGGTGGCGCCCAGTTTAAAATGCAGAACTTTACCAACTGGCTTCTGTAATGAGATAAAGTGCACTGTTCCTGTCACATGATGCAGCAATATATGAGCTACAAGCTGGCGGTGCCCAGTATAAAATGCAGAACTTTACCAACTGACTTCTGTAATGAGATAAAGTGCACTGTTCCTGTCACATGCTGCAGCAATTCAGGAGCTACAAGATGGTGGTGCCCAGTATAAAATGCAGAACTTTACCAACTGACTTCTGTAATGAGATAAAGTGCACTGTTCCTGTCACATGATGCAGCAATACGTGAGCTACAAGATTGTGGCGCCCAGTTTAAAATGCAGAACTTTACCAACTGGCTTCTGTAATGAGATAAAGTGCACTGTTCCTGTCACATGATGCAGCAATACGTGAGCTACAAGATGGCGGTGCCCAGTATAAAATGCAGAGCTTTACCAACTGGCTTCTGTAATGAGATAAAGTGCACTGCCCCTGTCACATGATGCAGCAATATATGAGCTACAAGCTGGCGGTGCCCAGTATAAAATGCAGAACTTTACCAACTGGCTTCTGTAATGAGATAAAGTGCACTGTTCCTGTCACATGCTGCAGCAATACAGGAGCTACAAGATGGTGGTGCCCAGTATAAAATGCAGAACTTTACCAACTGGCTTCTGTAATGAGATAAAGTGCACTGTTCCTGTCACATGATGCAGCAATACGTGAGCTACAAGATGGCGGTGCCCAGTATAAAATGCAGAACTTTACCAACTGGCTTCTGTAAGGAGATAAAGTGCACTGTTCCTGTCACATGATGCAGCAATATATAAGCTACAAGATGGCGGTGCCCAGTATAAAATGCAGAACTTTACCAACTGGCTTCTGTAAGGAGATAAAGTGCACTGTTCCTGTCACATGATGCAGCAATATATAAGCTACAAGATGGCGGCGCCCAGTATAAAATGCAGAACTTTACCAACTGGCTACTGTAATGAGATAAAATAAGAGAACAGCTTTATAGAGGAGGGAAAACACTAGTATGGTGAGTAGTAACCTGCTACTGTAGTTGTACCCAGCAGTTTGTCTCTTTAAATGTGAAGAGAGAGTGAAGACTGTCAGGATAGCAGAGAATTCTGAACCAGCCGAATCAGTTGTATTTTTTTTGTGTTGAGATTCCGTTTTTGGTGGTCGACGGCCGTTATCGATTGTTAATGGTGCAGAGTGAAAATCACAGGAGCTCAGCTGTGTTTGACTTGTAATCGTATTGATATAAAAAAATAATCATCCGATATTGAACAAGAATTTTGAAAACTCCGTAGTTAGCAAAGTATACGGTCATTGTGTTACTATGAACAGCATTGTGTAGCAGTTATCTGCTGAAGCCAGTTAGGGACATATATGTAGCATGGTTAGCCGTGATAAGTCAGCCGGGTGCATTTCAAGTTCTGAGAATTAAAAAAAATCCACAAATTTTCAGAGCTGAATTACATGAAAAGAAAGCACAATATATAATGAAAATATATTGCAAAGTTGTTGTTTTTCTTCATATAATTTACACATTGTATATTATAATAGGGCTTTAACTGAGAGACTGAAAGGACAGAGACGGCATTACTTTCACATCTAGGAGAACAGGAAGTTAATAAATGTGATGCGCAGATCACAAAGACTGTATGTAATGAAGTAATTTGTAGCCAGTGATACACAGATCAGCAAACTTCAGTAAACACCTCTCATGTTATTTTTATTTTAACAGCCTTTTAAACCATAAACCATTTATAAACATAAAGTATATACTCAGAATCCTCAATGAAGCCATCAATAGACCATGATATAAAGTTTATACGGTATATTATAAGGGGGTACTGGGAACATATTCCTCTCCTGCATACCCCCTCCACTAATTGCCTTTAACCCTTTGAGTGCTAAGCACTTTCACACCTTTTTTACTTTTTTATTTTATTTCTTTCAGATCCCCAAGACTTACACCGTTGGAAAGGTTAGGCGATTACCTTTCCAACGGTGGGTCTTGGGGGTCTGTAGCTGCTTAGATACCTGAGATACAGGCTTCTAAGCAGCATGCCCCCTGCTCCTATATTTAACATTGTTAATGTTAAATAAAGTTGCGCGGTGACGTCATCACGTTTATTGCGCGTGACGTCACCAGGCAAAACGGAAGCCCCGGCGATGCCTTTCATTATGCAGCACCGATCGCCGGGGTTGGAGCGGGTGGGAGCCCCCAGATCTCCCTCAGGTTGGGAGAGTGCTAGTGACGGCTCTGAGCCGTCATTAGCACCAGAGTGGGAAACTCTGTGACGGCTCATTAGCACTCAAGGGGTTAAAGGGACATGATTCAGATAGAGCATGCAATTTTAAACAACTTTCTAATTTACTTCTATTATCTAATTTGCTTAATTCTCTGGATATTCTTTGATGAAAAGCATATCTGAATAGGCTCAGTAGCTGCTGATTGGTGGCTGCACATAGATGCCTTGTGTGATTGACTCACTCATATGCATTGCTATTTCTCTAACAAAGGATATCTAAAGAATGAAGCAAATTAAATAGAAGTAAATTGGAATGTTGTTTATAATTGTGTTCTCTACCTGAAACATGAAATAAATAAATTGGGTTTAGTGCCCCTTTAAGAGCCACTGCTGTTGGGTTCATGGTCAATGTTCCATTTTTTAGAATACGCTTGTGCGCCAGTTAAAGGATTAAAGTCAAAATAGGGTGGTACCAATCAAGTAATCATATTTTCTCTAGCTTCATATTGAATTGAAAAAGTTTAACAATTCAAAATGCCCCGTCCACCAAAAGTGCCTAATCTGTGTAAGACGGTGAGAGCAATATGAGCACATTTTACACATTTGTTCACACAGTCTTTCTTTCTGTCCCGTTTAACTAGGGCCACACATGCTAAGTATAGAGACAGGAGTCATTTAGTTTAATCCTGAGTAATATGTAAAAGCTGATTTATTTATTTTTTAACTGAAAACTATTGCAGGTACAACATAGCTATATTTTCAGTCAAGATTAAAGGGACATTGTACATTAGATTTTTCTTTGCATAAATGTTTTGTAGATGATTCATTTATATAGCCCATCTGGGAGTGTTTTTATAAAAATGTATAGTATTAAATAACATTGTGCTGATTTTCAGACTCCTAGCCAAGCCCCAGTGTTTTATATATGTATACTGATGTATCCAGACTTCAGATTTCTTCTCTTTGTATAATGGGTCCTTTCATATGCAGGGGGAGGGGTGTTGGTTCTGCTTTCAGCCCCTGTCAGTGGGGGTCCCAGACTAATCTCAACAGTGTTAAACTGGGAGCTTCTAAGTAAGTTTTTAAAAGGTTTTAGTCTGGATTTTTATATCAGTATCTGTGCATATTATTCTTTATAGTAGTGTCTATTACATGCAGCTAAATGAAAATTGGTGTATACTGTCCCTTTAAATGATAATTTTATTAACCTCGTCACAGTTTGAGACATCCCTGATATGGGGATATAATACAGACATCACCCTATTTCCAGGGAACTGGAAGAAAGAGGCATTGTCTGTGCACAATTTTGTGTCACAGATATTTTGAGTTGCATTAATGTTCTAAAATATCCGATGCCAGAAATTGAAGCAATTTTTTTCACCTATTTTGCAAAGCGAAATATGAAATTTTGGACATGTGTATTAACCACTAGTCGTATGTTATATAGCAAAAGACTGTGATTTTATAATACCTCCATTCTTTAGACTAGTTTATTTGGTCTGCACACCCATCAGCCTATAATCCTATTTATTTATGTCTCCTGGATATTCGTTGTATAATCATTTCACATTCCTCTCTAATGATTTCCGTCCAGGAGTTCCTGCCAAGAATGTTCACCTGAGTGGGCTGATGAAGCTGATGCAGGAGATCCCAGTGACGGAGTCCAGCAGCTCCTCCAGGGCGATGTTCAGTATTGCGGTGGGACACTCAGAGACCAGGAGACTAGAGGGAAGATTAGACAGAGCCAACCCCTTAGCGCATTGCAGTGGTAAGTGATAGTAAGGTAAAGAGAAAAAGATTATTTCTTTCATCAGAGGGTGGGCGTCTGCAAATCATTACATGTGGGAATTCCCCCCCTGACCACTAGCAGGAGGCAAGATATCTGAACTCATCAGAGCTTTAAATCCCTCCCACCTCCCATTATTCCTCTGTCCTTTTTCTTTTGCCTCCATGGAGTGAGGTGAAAGTTGTAAGTGCAGATCTACTTGTCGAGAGGATCCTCTAACCCCTAGTTTCTCTAACTGTGGTACGTGTACCCCTGGGGGTAATTGGGACAATGGCAAGGGGTACTCTAAGGATTGGCCTTCCTTATTTTTGGCCCCTTGATGTAACTATTGTAAACATGACATATTGAGCACTCATGGCAGAGTGTGAGTATTGCCCTGTGTAGGTTTGATCACTGCTCAATCACGGATTCACCCCTAATTGGTAAAACCTTAGATTCTGGCTTGTTAGTGACACATAAGGGCTGCAGTTGAACTCTACTGATATGAACAGAGAAAGTGACTGTGACTTAGTGTCACAGAGACAAGTGGCTTCATACTGAAGTGTGCCGCAGAAAAAATGAGACGGATAAACTGTGTATGAAATGTTAATTAAAAATAGACAGATTCTAGCATAAATATTACTTTCCTTATCATGCAGGGAAGTTTATTTTCCTCTCTTTTTATGTAAGAAGCCACAAGGCAGAACATGCTGTGATCTGAGATGTCATCTTCAGAAAGAATAGAACACATGCAGGAACATTAGAAAGTTATCTTCAAACAGCGCTGTGCTCTGGCTGCACTGTGTAAGTTTTCCTCAATCCAGCGCAGCCAGAATGAAGCGCTGTTTGAAGAGAACAGTCAAATACGGAGCAGCGTTGCAAATCAGCAGCGCATTGATGATCTTTTTCAACCCTGCCCCCTAGCCTTTACCGGTGTTCTGTTACTCCTGAATGTAAGACTTCTAGTGAGCAATGCACCTAGTTTTTTTTGTTTTTTGCTTGATTTCAAAATTTCATTTCAAACTGACCTTCAGAAAAAAAATTACCAAAAAAACCTTACTGCAGAATGGAAAAAAGTTCTGCTTCTGGGGTAAGAAGCGCTTTAATTGTGTGTAATTATTTGTAATGGAATATATATTTATATATATATATATATATATATATATATATATATATATATATCAGTGTTTTATGTGATTTATTATTCTCTGTTGTCATATTGTCTAATACAACATAAAACAAATATCTGATTCCTATATATTCTTTAACATATCTGATATAAGCTTGTGATATCTAGTGATACACATGATTTCTATTTTTGCTCGTGTAAAAGATCAGTAATATTTGTACTACAGTTGGGTTACATAGAAAACAAGTGTATGCGTACAGGGTACTTGCTACAAAAAGGTTGAGAAACACCTAGTTTGCGAGTTTTGCGGTAACAGGGGTGCGGTGCTATTGAGCAGTTTATGCTCACCGCTCACTTGCAGACAACGCTGGTCTTACACTTATTAACCCCTAATCTGCCGCCCCCGACATTGCCAACACCTGCATTATATTAGTAACCCCTAATCTGCCGCTCCGGACACCGCCGCCACCTACATTATATGTATTAACCCCTAATCTGCTGCCCCCAACATCGCCGAACCCTACATTTTATTTATTAACCCCTACTCTGCCACCCCCAATGTCGCCGCCACCTACCTACACTTATTAACCCCAAATCTGCCGCCCCCCACTATATTAAAGTTCTTAACCCCTAAACCTAAGTCTAACCCTAACCCCCCCAAACTTGAATATAATTTAAATAAATCTAAATAAAATTACTACAATTAACTAAATTATTCCTATTTAGAACTAAATACTTACCTATAAAATAGTAAAAAGTAGATAGCTACAATATAACTAATAGTTACATTGTAACTAGCTTAGGATTTATTTTTATTTTACAGGCAACTTTGTATTTATTTTAACTAGGTAGAATAGTTATTAAATAGTTATTAACGATTTGATAGCTACCTAGTTAAAATAAAGACAAATTTACCTGTAAAATAAAACCTAACCTAAGTTACAATAACACCTAACACTACACTACAATTAAATTAATTCCCTAAATTAACTACAATTAAATACAATTATCTAAAGTACGGAAAAACCCCCCACTAAATTACAGAAAATAATAAAATAATTACAAGTTTTTTTTTTAAACTAATTACACCTAATCTAATCCCCCTAATAAAATAAAAAAAGCCCCCCAAAATAATAAAAAGCCCTACCCTATACTAAATTACAAATAGCCCTTAAAGGGACAGTTTACTCAAAAATGTTCTCCCCTTTAATTTGTTCCCAATGATCCACTTTACCTGCTGGAGTGTATTAAATTGTTTACAAGTAGATCCTTTACCCTTATATTGGCATTTTAAATAGTTGATTTAGCATGTGGTATCCCCACCTATTCTGAAAGTTTGTGGCCGCAGGTCCCAGCTATAGATAAGCTTTGTAAACACAGCCAGCAGAAGAAATTACACTCCCAGTAGGATATAGCAGCGATAAGGTAATAAAATGTTGATTTTCCATTGTTCTCTCCAAGTACTGGTGATTGTTTTATGGACAGATATAAGATTAAGAAACATGTATATGTACACAATGTGATACAGTAATGATATCTGATTATATCTACAAGCTCAACCTATTTTATTAGGTTGTGGCTTCAAAACACAAAATCAGAGCATTAATATTCACAAATAAACCTTAAAAAGCTAATTTTCATACATTTTTTACTCCGCAGTTGGTAAAAAAAGCAATTGTAAACACATTAAGGGAAAACTATTTTACAGTATACTGTCCCTTTAAAAGGGCCTTTTGCGGGGCATTGCCCCAAAGTAATCAGCTCTTTTACCTGTAAAAAAAAGTACAATAACCCCCCCCCCCCAACATTAAAACCCACCACCCACACACCCAACCCTACTCTAAAACCCACCCAATCCCCCCTTAATAAAACCTAACACTAACCCTTTGAACAAACAAACACTTTGAAAAGTGCCAAACACCTATAACCTTATAATACTGCTTGATAAACCAAATTTAAGTGATGTTTTAAAACATAAAAGATTGCATATAAATTCCAATGATATTAAAGCATTCAATACAAAGAATAAATAATAGAAAAAACTTCCTACTTTCTTGCAGGTAATGTCTCTTTAAATGCTTGTATGGAAATGTCCAAATGTAAAAACGATTCACTTTTTTCTTGTGCAGCTCCTTCTAAATCACTGGTGTGGTAGCGATGAGATACAAACTAAAAGGAAAAAAACATGGAGCGCAAGGAAGAAAACAGAGAACAAATCATTGTGCAGTATATCAGATTAAAAATGACAATTTATTAGTAGCAAAAAACAAACTCACAAACAAACCCTCAAACAATATGAGGTATGTAGCAGCGTCTTGTATAGATGTTGCTATACTCTTTCCCAATGTCCAATTTCACCTTGCTGGTTTATCTGGTTATTACCATCCAGTCTCGATGTTCCTTGTACAAAGTAGGGATATGTAGTCTTTATCGTAATCCTTTACAAACAAAGATTTCCCTCCTGCGGTGGTTCAATCTGTGTAGCCGGCAACAGATTCTCCTAACCTGGAGGGATTGTAACGTAACTCAGCGTGTGCGTGTGGGCGTGGCCTTACGCGTTTTGCGGGACTCCTCCCGCTGACGAAGCGGGAGGAGTCCCGCGAAACGCGTAACAGCCAATAGAATGCGAGCTCAATCCTATTGGCTGTTCTAATCAGCCAATAGGATTGAAGTTCAATCCTATTGGCTGATTGCATCAGCCAATAGGATTTTTCTACCTTAATTCCGATTGGCTGTTAGAATTCTATCAGCCAATCGGAATTGAAGGGACGCCATCTTGGATGACGTCACTTAAAGGAACCTTCATTCGTCGGGTAGTCGTCAGCCAGGAAGGATGCTCCGCGTCGGATGTCTTGAAGATGGACCCGCTCCGCGCCGGATGGATGAAGATAAAAGATGCCGTCTGGATGAAGACTTCTGCCCGTCTGGAGGACCTCTTCTTCCCGGCTTGGATGAAGACTTCTGCCCGTCTGGAGGACCACTTCGCCCGGCTTCGTTGAGGACTTCGGCCTGGTTGGGTGAAGACTTCTCAAGGTAGGGTGATCTTCAAGGGGTTAGTGTTAGGTTTTATTAAGGGGGGATTAGGTGGGTTTTAGACTAGAGTTGGCTGTGTGGGTGGTGGGTTTTAATGTTGGGGGGGTATTGTACTTTTTTTTACAGGTAAAAGAGCTGATTACTTTGGGGCAATGCCCTGCAAAAGGCCCTTTTAAGGGCTATTTGTAATTTTGTATAGGGTAGGGCTTTTTACTATTTTGGGGAGCTTTTTTATTTTATTAGGGGGATTAGATTAGGTGTAATTAGTTTAAAAAACTTGTCATTATTTTATTATTTTCTGTAATTTAGTGTTTGGTTTTTTTCGTACTTTAGATAATTGTATTTAATTGTAGTTAATTGTAGTTAATTTAGGGAATTAATTTAATTGTAGTGTAGTGTTAGGTGTTATTGTAACTTAGGTTAGGTTTTATTTTACAGGTAAATTTTGTCTTTATTTGAACTAGGTAGCTATTAAATCGCTAATAACTATTTAATAACTATTCTACCTAGTTAAAATAAATACAAAGTAGCCTGTAAAATAAAAATAAATCTTAAGCTAGCTACAATGTAACTATTAGTTATATTGTAGCTATCTTAGGGTTTATTTTATAGGTAAGTATTTAGTTTTAAATAGGAATAATTTGTTAATTGTAGTAATTTTATTTAGATTTATTTAAATTATATTTAAGTTAGGGGCGTTAGGGTTAGACTTAGGTTTAGGGGTTAAGAACTTTAATATAGTGGCGGCGACGTTGGTGGCGGCAGATTAGGGGTTAATAAATGTAGGTAGGTGGCGGCGATGTTAGGGACGGCAGATTAGGGGTTAATAAAATGTAACTAATGTTTGCGAGGCGGAAGTGTGGCGGTTTAGGGGTTAATATATTTATTATAGTGGTGGCGATGTCCGGTTCGGCAGATTAGGGGTTAAAATATTTATTATAGTGGTGGCGATGTGGGGGGGGGGGCTAGGTTTAGGGGTTAATAGGTAGTTTATGGGTGTTAGTGTACTTTTTAGCACTTTAGTTAAGAGTTTTATGCTACGACGTTAGACCATAAAACTCTTAACTACTGACTTGTAAATGCGGTACCAGGCTTGACAGGAGAGGGTCTACCGCTCACTTTTTGGAAGACTCGTAATACCGGCGCTATGCAAGTCCCATTGAAAAAATAGGATACGCAATTGACGTAAGTGGATTTGCGGTATTTTCGAGTCTGGCCAAAAAAGTGAGCAGTACTCCTGTATTTTCAAGACTCGTAATACCAGCGGGCGTTAAAAAGCAGCGTTGGGACCTCACAATACTGCTTTTTAAGGCTAACGCAAGACTCGTAATCTAGCCGACTGAGTCTAAACCGATCTGATGGCTTTTGAGCTACTTTAACAAAACCTTAAAGTGACAGTCAAGTCAAAATTCAACTTTCGTGATTCAGATAGGACATGTAATTTTAAAAACTTTCCAATTCACTTTTATCATCAAATTTGCTTTGTTCTCTTGGTATTCTTAGTTGAAAGCTAAACCTAGGTAGGCTCATATGCTAATTTCTAAGCCCTTGAAGGCCACCTCTTATTTCAATGCATTTGACAGTTTTTCACAGCTAGAGGGCGTTAGTTCACGTGTTTCATATAGATAACATTGTGCTCACGCATGTGGAGTTACCTAGGAGTCCTCACTGATTGGCTAAAATGCAAGTCTGTCAAAAGAATTGAAATAAGGGGACAGTCTGCAAAGGCTTAGATACAAGGTAATCACAGAGGTGTTATGTGTATTAATATAACCATGTTGGTTGTGCAAAACTGGGGAATGGGTAATAAAGGGATTATCTATATTTTCAAACAATAAATATTCTGTTGTAGACTGTCGCTTTAATACTGCTCATTAAACATATAATGATGGTGGTTACTTCTCTGTTTCATTCTACCATTTTTATTTTATTCTGGTTGTATTAACTAAGTTAGTTTTGCTCTTTCGTTTAAAGGGACATGGTACTGAAAGATTTTCTCTTTACCATCTAAAGTAAAATGTTTCAAAATTTATTACAGTGTTTTTATTTGGGGTTTTTTAAACCATGATCCTTTGCTTTTTGTGTGAGTTGTCCCCAGTCTAGTTTAGAGAGCAGAGAGAGGTGATAGCATAGAAACCTTCATGTATATTAAAGAGCTTAATAAAGCGGAGTCTGTGTTTTTCACAAAAAGGGCAACAGCAGAACAAGGGGGTCATGAGCTCAAGTTGAAGGGTGGGAGGTTCAGGAGTAATTTGCAGAAGCTTCTTCACAGAAATTCTGGTTATTCCGTGAATCAAACTTCCAGTAAAGGTTGTGTGATTGAAGACTATAAGGGAATACATGGAATGGGCATAAGTGTTAAAGGGACGGTCTACACTATAATTGTTATTGTTTAAAAATATAGATAACGCCTTTACTACCCATTCCCCAGGTTTGCACAACTAACATTGTTATATTAATATATTTTATTACATTTAAACCTCTACATATCTGCCTGTTTTTAAACACTGCAGACAGCCTCTTATCACATGCTTTTGTATTGGCTTTTCACAACAGGAGACTGCTAGTTCATGTGGGGCATATAGATAACATTGTGCTCACGCCCGAGGAGTTATTTAAGAGTTAGCACAACACAGCACTAAATGCAACTCAATAGATTTTAAATAGTCACAGTCATGTGATCAGGGGGCAGTCAGAAGATGCTTAGATACAAGGTAATCACAGAGGTAAAAAGTACATTAATATAACCCTGTTGGTTATGTAAAACTGGGGTTGTAGACCGTCCCTTTAACCTCTTAAGGACATATGACGGAATTTTTCCGTCATAAAACAATTGAGCAAACAGAAAGCTGTGTCCTTAAAGGGTTAATTAAAGGGACATGAAAGTAAATAATTAAACTTTCGCAGTTGAGATAGAACATACAATTTTAGGAGATTTTTCAATTTAATTCTGTTATCAAATTGACTTTGTTCTGTTGTTGTCCTTTGTTGAAAGCATACCTAGGTAGACTCAGGAGCAATACTGCACGACTGGGAGCTAGCTGCTGATTGGTGGCTGCACATATATGCCTCTTGTCTTTGGTTCAACAGTGTCTTCAGCTATTTCCCAGTAGTGCATTGCTGCTTTGAAGGAGAGTTTAAAGGGATACTGAACCCAAATTTTTTCTTTCATGATTCAGATAGAGCAGCAATTTTAAGCAACTTTCTAATTTACTCCTATGATCAATTTTTCTTCGTTCTCTTGCTATCTTTGTTTGAAAAAGAAGGCATCTAAGCTTTTTTATTAGTTCAGAACTCTGGACAGCACTTTTTTATTGGTGGATGAATTTATCCACCAATCAGCAAGAACAACTCAGGTTGTTCACCAACAATGGTCCGGCATCTAAACTTACATTCTTGCATTTCAAATAAAGATACCAAGAGAATAAAGAAAATATAATAGGAGTAAATTAGAAAGTTGCTTAAAATTGTATGCACTATCTGAATCGCAAAAGAAAAAATGTGGGTTCAGTGTCCCTTTAACTATGTGTTTAACCATTTTGCAGGGGTTAAACACATAGCTATACACGTGCAAAAGTGAGATTATAAAATGCTCTAACAGATTGGGGCATTTCCTTTTTGCACTTTATGTCCCTTTTATACTTCAGACACAAATATGGGCAGACTCTATAGTTATCTGCTGTTACAATCTAAATGGTAGCTCATTACTGCCCTCTAGTGCTGAAATGATTTCTTGGTTATTGATTAGATATTCTGATATGTGAAGGAGTTATTGTATGTTCCTTCCTTTCATTGTTTCAGATGTTGTGTTATCAGTGGTGTATTTATAGGCAAACAAATATAAATATACACTTGTATTGTTTTCAGTATTAGGTAAATTAATCAATTGAGTTCCTGCTTAGACAGAGTTTTCCCAAGTTTTACACCATCTACATCTAAAATACTTTATTCTTTTTTTTTTTTAACCCTTTCACTGCTAAGCCCTTTTAACACCCTTGTGCTAAGCTGATTTAGAGCTTTTTAGCGCTTCTTTTTGCTGGTTAAATGTAACTGCTATTGTAAATTATATTTCAGTGTATATACAGTATTTGGTGCTTTTTTCTTTTTCCTAGACGATGGCATTTTCCAGCCTGAGCCAAACGAGAACACCATTGCATCCGTAGACTCCATGTTCAGTGATGATACAAGTTGGTCTTCGGAGAATGGTAATTTCACCTGACACTATTAACCACCTCATGTGACCTGACAGAGTACTACAGAAACAGATCGTCTTATAATCTACATTATGTATCTGCCTGCACATATATGTGCGATGTACTTGTGTATATGTAACGTGGTAAAGAGCGTGATTCCTCTGTGATGCTAATGCTGAGAAACTGTGGCAAGTGCTATTGTTAGAAGGTTTTATATTTTCTGACGTGTTTTGTATGAGTTGTGGGATACTGTGACTACTTGAGCAGATGGCTACTGATCGCATCAAGCTTACACCTGTTCTCCTCTGTAGCAGACCCCTTGTATTCTGCCATTGGTGGGCTGCAGAAGGTGGTGAGTGATGTGTCTGAAGTGGGATCTGCCAGTCCCATGACTGTGGCCTCTGCTGCTCCTGTAACCAGCGTCACTCAGGAGGGGAACAGAATGATTAAGGAGCACAGTGTCGGTGAGATTGGGAGGAGTTTACCATGAATGGGATATTGTGTGATTTTATTTATTTTAACTAAAGATCATTATCACACTACAGTTCTGCATTACACCTTGCTTCCCGGCTTTGCAGCTATATATGTACAGAAATGTACAGTTTAGCATCTCCAGGACAGATTATATCCCTTCCGTTGGGTTGGTGATTGTAATCAGACTGTGAGACTCACAGCAGAACAAGCAACAGTTTATTATATGAGATTGAGGTGAATGAAAATAACTGTAATAACTTGTTCTATGGGACGGGGACGGTGGCCACTGCCATCCCAGGGTGCAGTCTGTTTTAGCTCTCTTGTGCTTATGGCAGAGTTTTATTGATGTATATTAGTATTCGTTCTGTCCTTAAAGGGCCATGATACCCAAATGTTGAAACACTTGAAAAAGATGCAGCATAGCTGTAAAAAGCTGACTAGAAAATATCACTTGAACATCTCTATGTAAAAAAAGAAAGATATTAAACTCCCCAATAAAAACTATAAACCCATTTTTAAAATCATGATTAAAGGGACACTAAACACCTGCTGCAAATTCTCCAAACTAACTTCTGCTGTCAAACATAAATATAATTCATATCTAGTAATCAAGGATGTGTTTGCACTCTGGGCAGTTTACACCCAGTATTGTTCAAAATAATGTTGTCAAATAGAATGCTGGTACTGCTCTCAATGCTGCTATGTTTGCAGCCATGTTGTAACGCACGTTTTACTCACAGGTACAGCAGTCATGTGATGCACATATTCTTATTTATCCAGTTTAGAGGGGAATTATCAGAACACTCGCTCACTGTGGAGCTGTGTGAGTGCTACATTAGCTGTATATATTATTATATTTATCTTATGTGCCTCATAAAAAAACATTCAGTTTGTGAAGGCATTAAAATAAAAGTACTGCCATTTTTTTGCATTATAAATACATCTGCACTATTGTCTGCAGCCCAGCTCCAGGAATGCACAGTCACACCTCCGTGAACGGTTGTAAATTATCTTACAATACTACAGAGGGGAAGAAGGTGAGGGGGCATGTTCGTTGGAAGATAGCTCTGAAGTGAATAACTAATGTATGCACTGTTAGTTTTTCAGCTGCTAGTTACAACGGAACGTGCCTCCTCCCCCTCCCTCTCTCCCTCTCGTAGTTTGCTATGAGAAATCAAACTGTTCACGGAGATATGCATTCCTGGAGGGGGAGGAGGCTTGTTCCGTTGTAACTAGTAGCTGAAAAACTAACAGTGCATACATTAGTTATTCACTTCAGAGCTATCTTCCAACGAACATGCCCCCTCACCTTCTTCCCCTCTGTAGTATTGTAAGATAATTTACAACCGTTCACGGAGGTGTGACTGTGCATTCCTGGAGCTGTGCTGCAGACAATAGTGCAGATGTATTTATAATGCAAAAAAAAGTGGCAGTGCTTTTATTATAATGCCTTCACAAACTGAATGTTTTTTTATGAGGCACATAAGATAAATATAATAATGTATACAGCTAATGTAGCACTCGCACAGCTCCACAGTGAGTGAGTGTTCTGATAATCCTCTGACTTGATTAATAAAAGTATATGCCATGTTCATCACATGACTGCTGTGCCTGTGTGGCAATATGGCGGCATACATAGTTTTACCAAGTGCTGGATCAGCAGTTTGATTGAAGACACTCTAATTGAACTGTTTGTGGTAAACTGACCCTCAAGAATAGAGATTCATGCGTAGTGTGTTATTATTTATCAGTATAAGTTAGTTTAAATTATTTTTTGAAGGTGTTATAGGTCCCTTTAATAGTGCAAGATTTTTAATTGCAAAAAACTGGAAGTCTAAAGAGGCCCCTTCTTTGAAAATGTGGAAATCTAAGGTTACTAACTTACTCGAATTAGAAGAATACAGCACGTACAAATCAGAAAATAGAGACCCGTTCATAGAATCACAGGCTACATGGGATCAATATCTAAGACAATCCACCCCCAGGATGCCGAATAGTTGAACCTAGATAAAATATACTGAACATAAGAAAATCAAATAGGCCCTTCATATTTAACACGCTTAGGAACTTATATAGAATGCCCTAGACTGGAATCCATAACAAATCTTACATATATACAATCCTACGAAAGTGGCGGAGATGCGGAGAAATGAGATGCTGCAATCATTATTGTTTACGGTTTAAAAATATGAAGAAAAGAATCCATAATGTAAGATTATTAACTTTTTATCAACAACTCTACAACTGATATGTTATTGATATGATTTACTGTACTGTATTGTATTGTTTGATGATTGTTTGTTTGTTCTTCCTTTTCTGTATTCTTAATAAAAAGAAGTTGGGAAAAAAAGAAAGATATTTTACCTCAAAAGTTCCTCAGTAGCCACATCCCATTGTAAAGGACTTCTAAGCAGCAAATCAGTATGTCTGTCCCTGGACAGCTAAGGGAGTGAGCTTCATGAACACTCATCTCATTTCCCTTTAAGTTTAAGGAAGTTTACTATGAAATCTCATGAGATCACAGTAAAAGAGTTCATGACCTCAGCACTGTTGATGCTGATTGGCTGCTGTTCATTTCTTCATTTTTTTTTTTTTACCTGCAGCTGAGTATAACTTTTTACACAGAACTTACTCTGCTGAGCTGAGGAGATTGTGAGGTAAAATATCTTCCTTTTTTACATAGAGATGCTCAGGTGATATTTTCCTGTCAGCTTTTTACAGTTATACTGCATCAGTTTCAAGTGATTTAGCATATGAGTATTATGTCCCTTTAACCACAGTCCAACCCCTAAATACCAGACAGCTCTACATGCAGAGGTATGAACAGATCATCATCAGATATTTTCACAAGTAGCATCACCAAAGTCACTAAACCAGACTCTATTGTAATGATGTGTTTGGCTTATTGGTATTTATGGACTGACAGTTATGTGCAAAGAAAACCTACAATTAAATAGATCATAATTACGCTTTATTATAAACATGCACTTAGCACCACTACTGAGCTATCTGAGCTTTTTTCTGAATAAAGGTTAGGGTCTAACTGTACGTTATAGCCGCCGTCTCTGATCACACTTTATACCATGTAACAGGGGCGTCTTCTCAAGCACCTTCCTCTTGCCCTTATCGCCTGAGTAGCCGTTTAAGAAGTGGAGCAAAAACTGCACCTGCGAAGGACGGGCGAAGCTGTTCTGCTGAGAATGGTGAGATCCCAATACCTGACATTTATACCAGTGTTCTCCACGGATAATGTTGCCAGCTGGGGGCCATTATGAAGTAGCTGGGTTGGGGCAGTGTGATACTTTGCAATATTATAACATTCTCTCATATTTTTAAATGTAACGTAATTCAAAGCAAAAATAAATTGCATCATTTAATAAAAATTGATTTAATGATAGGACCAGTAAAACCTAACACAGACATAACAATAATGTATAGAGAATTTGTACGTGTCCTGGATGCAGCTGTAAATGGTTTACTTGTCTTCTAAACAGAGTTTAGCAAAGCTTCAATAAAAGGCTTATTTTCATCACATTATGAATAAACCTCATTAAAACAGCTGATGGGGTTTTAATAAGTAGATGCTTATTGTACATAAAGGTTGCACAGTAGTTTGGCCCTGTACTATGAGGTGACTAATTCTACTCGTACATCTTGGTTCCTCTGTTCTATAGCGGAAGCATCGTACGCAGCACTTTGTGGTCTGCAGAAGGTGGTCCATGGCTTTTCAGAGCAGGAATGTGTAAGCCCTTTATCTGCCATCCGAACCCAACAATACTCCAGTGTTCAGCAAAGCCCTGCAAGAAGGAGGGTGGAGCAGGAGGAGATCAGTAAGTCGTGCCCACTATGGATCAGCTCTTTATTATTGGTTCTAAAACCATTTAGACCAAATCTGGACCACAGTCTGCTCTTTCTTCGTAGGAGACTCACCACATGTAAAGGACAGCTCTCCGGCACTGAGGGGCTCGTTTCTCTGTGAAGACGGGAACTGGCCCTCGGACAGCGGTAACAGCTTATGCCAAACTGGCTTTACTCCTTGTTTTCCACCATGTGTGGGGAGAGACTTTACTTTCCGTTATTATTTATATTTATATATTATATAGGAATTATCATTTTGTTTCTGTAGCTGACAACCTCCACATGAAGAAGCATTGCCTTGTACTTTATAATTGGGATAAAAGGGAAGTCTTGGTTTTCTGAAAACCTCTAGATAATTTGATCCCTTGTCCTGTAAATATACTGAGATACCATATGCAGTTTGTATACAGTGCTTCTTCCTCAGAGTTAATTTAATGCACTTAAATGGTTCTCCTGAATATTCTTCATCAGTTACAAGCTTCTGTTCCTTGTCACTCTTTTGTTGTCTTATACATTCACTGGTCAGGCTGGTTTGGCAGTGTATTGTTTAAATGTGGGTGTGTTTTATTTCAAACAGACTCCTCCTACTCTGCCATCAGCGGCCTCCAGAAAGTAGTGAATGGATTTTCTGAGATTGGCTGCATAAGTCCATTCTCTGCTGTCAGCACCACAGCCAGTGAGGGAGCTACAGAGATCTCCAGCAAGAGGAAAAGTGACCATCAGATACCAGGTGACAAAACATTCACCATCACCCCCAAGGCAGAATATGCTGTGATCTGAGATGTTACTGCTGAAAATGCAGCATGTCTGCAAAGAGAACGGGACACATACAGGAACTGTTGATGCTTTTTTTGCTTTGCAGTGCTGCTCCACGTCAGGGTGTTCTCTTCAAACAGCGCTGTGCTCTGACTGCACTGTGTAAGTTTTCCTTAACTCAGAGCAGCCAGAGCAAAGTGTTGTTTGAAGAGGACAGTCAAATACGGAGCAGCACTATATAAAGCGGCAATGCATTGATTAATGGCTGGCTATTCAGCCCCACCCCTTTAGCCTTTCCAGGTGTGAAAAGTTATTGCTACATTTTTACCTTATAATTATGTGATGTTAGACCAAGAGCAAAGAGAGACATTTTAAAAACTCATTTGCAATTCAATGTTCAGCTGCTGCAATATATTATACAATTTTAAAAATTGTTTTATTCTCAAATTAATTAACACATTACAATTGAGCGGTTGCTTTAGTGTAACTGCCTAATTTAAATAGAATTTTAAAATAGCCTCCAGAAAAAAAATCACTAAAAAAAAATTCACCGAAAGTGAAAAAAGTTCTGTGTCTGGGGCTATCACCTCATCTTAGCAACATTCCTTTACCATGATCTGCAGAGCCATTTTTACTGTTTACTTCACAGAACAATCATTTAGTCTCTTCTTTCTCACAGCTGTAATCCTAGTGGTATTGGTTCACAATGACACAATAGCTTACAGCCTATAAAGTGAATTTGATTGTACAGAGAGATAGTAAGTATGGTTTATGGTATAAACTAGAGTATCATCCTTATAGATATGCTAAATCATGCAATCGTCCTCTCACTAGCCTTAAAAGCCACCGAATAGCTTCTTTTTTTTTATCTTATTGACTTCTACAAAATGAAATGGTGAAGAATCTGGTAGTGGTGGAGAGCTCCTGTCATGTCTATGGATCATATGCAGCCGATCTTGTTAGAACTTTCTGCCTGTCCCGTATGTGAGACAAAATAACTAATAATGATAAGATATTTTTCTCTTATGCAGATTATCCAGCTGAGGATCTGCCTCGATCGAGGGCGTCATTTCTAACACAAGAGGACTGGGCGGCAGATAGAGGTGCGTTACCTGTTCCCCTGCCGATGTCTGTTACCGATGTTACTGATAACCTTTAGCTACTGTGTGTTTAAGCTGATATCAGATAAAGGTTATTGTCTCTTACAGTGGACTCGTCATATTCAGCAATCACCGGGTTACAGCAGGTCGTCAATGGAGTCCCTAATATTGGGTCACTGAGTCCCCTCACTATAGTTAGCAACCTTTCCAGTGACGGTGGTCAGGAGCCCGTCGCAAAGAGGATATGTGAGCGCAGTGATGAGGGTCAGTGTTTGTTGGGGGCTTTTAGCTCCTGTTTTTTGCATGTCTTGTGTGAGTCAGATAAGGTATCACATGGTCTGGGGTTCTGATACAATATAAAGTGACACAGCTAATATCAAATTATACAAATCAAAATGTTTTTGTTAAATGTGAGATATTATTGCGTATTTTTTATTTTTCCTGCTTTTTCACCTTATCCTCCAAATATTAATCATCTTGCAAAGCTTTAGTTGTGTGGATATGGATAAAATTATACTGTAGTCTAAGAGCCACTTGTATTGCACCTATTGCTCTCTGACCCATCAATTTATTTCCTAGATGTCCAGTTGGTGTCACCAAGGCCAATAACAGAGAAACCAGCACCTCCAGCCAAGGCAGTGACTGGTGAGTCATTTTCTTTATATTTTTATATATAGGTTACAGCTGTCATAAGGTGTGTGTGTATTTATATACAGTGTGTGTGTGTGTGTGTATGTATATATATATATATATATATATATATATATATATACTATATATATATATATATATATATATATATATATATATATATATATATATATATATATATATATATACAATGGTGAGATACCAGCACTCACTATGACCTTGGTAATGCCGGGGTGCTCTCAGAAAAGATTGTCCAAAGAGAGCACTCGCCGTGTTTACTGTTTGTTTTTCTTCACAGGAGTCTGAGGATGGGGGTTGTACCCCGAAAACGTTAACTCTACTTAAATTACTTTGTTTAAACACGGCGAGTGCTCTCTTTGGACAATCTTTTTATATAAATATATGTCCCATCCGGTAAATGAAGGCACTCACTGGTCTTGTATAATAAAACTTCCTCACACCTTTGTCAAATGTCAAAGATAGTCCATCACTGTGAACCTAATAGCAATAATCCCCATGTACCCGTACCTATCTTATATAGCAAATGCTCGTAGATCTCAATACGACGTCCCGCTCTAATGACATCATCACACACCGACCCTGGCGTGCAGCGTCAGACAGAGTGGGTGTGTATCGGGTTGTCATGGCAACAGATAAACAAAGTGCCGTGACCGACCCGATCGGATCATTCCTAAAAAGTTAAACACGGTAAGGCAGGGTAACCAACTCAATTTAAACAATACTTGGTAATCTATTGATCATGGGATACATATTTCTATATACACTGAGTGGTGTTGCAAATCACAGGAACAATCACCAATACGCTCCAAATGAGGTACATGTACAAGTATTGTCCTAAAGCAACACCATCCTTATGAACCCAAAAAATGCCTACCCGTGTTTAACAATAATTAAAATAAAACATAATAAAGAGAAAAAACCTAAAACAAAAAATGTCATGTCTCACAGTTATGACGATCCATTAGTAACAGATTCCCACATTATCCACCTATATGCTTCATAGCCCCCTGAAGTGTGGATCCACATGAATGTTCATTCTAGGTGGTACCTCACGGGTTTGTACCAATACTTCAGGGGACTATGAAGCATATAGCTGGATAATGTGGGAATCTGTCACTAATGGATCGTCATAACATCTGTGACATGATGACATTTTTTTGTTTTTTTTCTCTTGATTATGTTTTATTTTAATTATTGTTAACCACGGGCAGGCATTTTTTGGGTTCATAAGGATGGTGTTGCTTTAGGACAATACTTGTACATGTACCTCATTCGGGGCGTATTGGTGATTGTTCCTGTGATTTGCAACACCACTCAGTGTATATAGGGATATGTATCCCATGATCAATAGATTACCAAGTATTGTTTAAATTGAGTTGGTTACCCTGCCTTACCGTGTTTAACTTTATAGGAATGATCCAATCGGGTCGGTCACGGCACTTTGTTTATCTGTTGCCGTGACAACCCGATACACGCCAACTCTCTCTGACACTGCACGCTGGGGTCGGCGTGTGAGGACGTCATTATAGCGGGACGTCGTATTGAGGTCTACGAGCATTTGCTATATAAGATAGGTACGGGTACATGGGGATTATTGCTTTTAGGTTCACAGTGAAGTACTATCTTTGACATTTGAGGAAGGTGTGAGGAATACACCAAAACGTTATGTCGTTTGTTTATACGGATGTAATTAACATGAAGTTTTATTATACAAGACCAGTGAGTGCCTTCATTTACCGGATGGGTTATGTGTGTTTATGTGGAAGTGCACCCTGGCAGCTGATTATGTAAGACTGTGCTTATCCACTCTGGAAGGTTTACAATATATATATATATATATATATATATATATATATATATATATATGTGTGTGTGTGTATATTTATATATTATACTGTGCAAAAGTTTCAGGCATGTGTGATAAGAATGTTGCGAAGTAAGAATGCTTTTAAAAAATAGAAATGTAAATAGTTTATTTTTTAGCAATTAACAAAATGCAAATCAAGTAAAAATCTAAATCAAATGAATATTTTCTGTCACTATAGTGGGTGTGTGATCTAACCAGTCCTTGCTGAGACCGGGTCAGAACCTAACCAGTTATTTTCTTTTCCAGTGATACCAGATTGTGGGTCACACAGACTGGCTAAGAAACTGGCCTCTCACAGCACATGCATTGATCTAACCAAAGAGGAAGAGCAAGTGTGTGATAAAGCTGCCACTACCGTTCCGAGCAGGCAGGATAAACACCGACATAACCAAGGTACAGACTCATTCATTAACCCCTTAAGCCATATGGACATAGCTGCTGCGTCACAGGGTACTTTGCCCTGTGTACCCTGTTTCTGTCTCATGATGTGGTCCAAGGTTTCTGCTCTGGCAGCTGCAACCAGAGGCAGAAGGGATATTTTTCATATGGGAAGGGAGCGTTGATCATTGCCAGATCATTACAGAAAGTTACATGGTCTGTGTCACTGTCTGTAACGATATCCGTTGGTGCCGGCGGGAAGTGTGGGAGAAAGCATGAGGGGGTGGTCAGCCCATCAGCGAAGGGGGGAGGGAGTTACCTTACGCTACAGAAAATTTGAAGGGAGGTGGAGGGATGGGACACTGTACTACAGAAAATGGGGTGGGGCCTCTCCCGTAACAATCAGTGAGAAACCCAAAGTTTGTGAAAAAATTTAACAATTTATTTTAATATTTAATTTGGCGGTGAAATGATGGTATGAAATATAGCAAAATGGGCTGTCTATTAAAAAATATATATTTAGTTTTATAGATATATATTGCATCAAAATACAATCTGATATATGTAGAAATGTGTATGTAAGAATAAATAGAACATATTCTGATATGTGAAGAACACTGGAATGTGAAATATTCATATTTTCATGTCGGGTTAGCACACTTGTGAATATGTGATCTGGTTTACGTTTAAGCAGGGTGTTGTGTTTTTTCCCCCCACTTTTTTTGCTCCATTAACTTCTATGGGGGAATACGTTAATGTGTTCCCAATATTTTTACTTTGTTTTACTTGCAATAGGCGTATATATATATATATATATATATCTCATAAGTCCTATGTAACGTTTGCTCCCTTCGCTCAGCCCCAAATGTCCCCAGGAACTCATCATCAAGTAGCCAGTGTATCGATCTTACTGAAGATGAGGAACCAGTGACTAAAGGCAAAGATTTGAATGCAGATGCTGAAGGAAAGAAATTGCGCCGTTCTGGTAGGTCATGCTTAGTATATCGGGTACCGCCAGGGTTGCTACAATAACCTCTCTTGTTACTTTGCATTTCCACTGGGGTTTGGGGTGTGCAGAAGTCTTGTGGAAGGAAAGCTTGGTGATTCTAATAAAACGTTTGTTGGAGCTGGAGGTGTTGGGGAAAATTTGCTATTATAGATGATATTACATTTGATTGGTAGCCTTTTCTCCAACATAGGTGTGTCCGGTCCACGGCGTCATCCTTACTTGTGGGATATTCTCTTCCCCAACAGGAAATGGCAAAGAGCCCAGCAAAGCTGGTCACATGATCCCTCCTAGGCTCCGCCTACCCCAGTCATTCTCTTTGCCGTTGTACAGGCAACATCTCCACGGAGATGGCTTAGAGTTTTTTAGTGTTTAACTGTAGTTTTTATTATTCAATCAAGAGTTTGTTATTTTAAAATAGTGCTGGTATGTACTATTTACTCTGAAACAGAAAAGAGATGAAGATTTCTGTTTGTATGAGGAAAATGATTTTAGCAACCGTTACTAAAATCCATGGCTGTTCCACACAGGACTGTTGAGAGGAATTAACTTCAGTTGGGGGAACAGTGAGCAGTCTTTTGCTGCTTGAGGTATGACACATTCTAACAAGACGATGTAATGCTGGAAGCTGTCATTTTCCCTATGGGATCCGGTAAGCCATTTTTATTCACACAGTAAATAAGGGCTTCACAAGGGCTTATTAAGACTGTAGACATTTCTGGGCTAAATCGATCATATTTACACATATTTAGCCTTGAGGAATCATTTAATCTGGGTATTTTTTGTAAAATAATATCGGCAGGCACTGTTTTAGACACTTTATTCTATTGGGGCTTTCCCTAATCATAGTCAGAGCCTCATTTTCGCGCCGGTATGGCGCACTTGTTTTTGAGAACAGCATGACATGCAGCTGCATGTGTGTGGAGCTCTGATACATAGAAAAGTCTTTCTGAAGGCATTATTTGGTATCGTATTCCCCTTTGGGCTTGGTTGGGTCTCAGCAAAGCAGATTCCAGGGACTGTAAAGGGGTTAAATATAAAAACGGCTCCGGTTCCGTTATTTTAAGGGTTAAAGCTTCCAAATTTGGTGTGCAATACTTTTAAGGCTTTAAGACACTGTGGTGAAATTTTGGTGAATTTTGAACAATTCCTTCATACTTTTTCGCAATTGCAGTAATAAAGTGTGTTCAGTTTAAAATTTAAAGTGACAGTAACGGTTTTATTTTAAAACGTTTTTTGTGCTTTGTTATCAAGTTTATGCCTGTTTAACATGTCTGAACTACCAGATAGATTGTGTTCTGACTGTGGGGAAGCCAAGGTTCCTTTTCATTTAAATAGATGTGATTTATGTCATTATAAATTTAGTAAAAATGATGCCCAAGATGATTCCTCAAGTGAGGGGAGTAAGCATGGTACTGCATCATCCCCTCCTTCGTCTACACCAGTTTTGCCCATACAGGAGGCCCCTAGTACATCTAGCGCGCCAATACTCCTTACTATGCAACAATTAACGGCTGTAATGGATAATTCTATCAAAAACATTTTAGCCAATATGCCCACTTATCAGCGAAAGCGCGACTGCTCTGTTTTAGAAAATACTGAAGAGCATGAGGCCGCTGATGATATTGTTTCTGAAGGGCCCCTACACCAGTCTGAGGGGGCCAGGGAGGTTTTGTCTGAGGGAGAAATTTCAGATTCAGGAAAAATTTCTCAACAAGCTGAACCTGATGTGATTACTTTTAAATTTAAGTTGGAACATCTCCGCGCTCTGCTTAAGGAGGTGTTATCCAATTTGGATGATTGTGATTATCTGGTCATTCCAGAAACACTATGTAAAATGGACAAGTTCCTAGAGGCCCCGGGGCCCCCCGAAGCTTTTCCTATACTCAAGCGGGTGGCGTACATTGTTAATAAAGAATGGGACAGGCCCGGTGTACCTTTCGTACCTCCCCCCATATTTAAAAAATTGTTTCCTATAGTCGACCCTAGAAAGGACTTATGGCAGACAGTCCCCAAGGTCGAGGGGGCGGTTTCTACTCTAAACAAGCGCACCACTATACCCATAGAAGATAGTTGTGCTTTCCAAGATCCTATGGATAAAAAATTAGAAGGTTTGCTAAAAAAGATGTTTGTTCAGCAAGGTTACCTTCTACAACCAATTGCATGCATTGTCCCTGTCACTACAGCCGCGTGTTTCTGGTGCGATGAGCTAGAAAAGGCGATTATTAGTAATTCTTCTTCTTATGAGGAGATTATGGACAGAATTCGTGCTCTTAAATTGGCTAATTCTTTCACCCTAGACGCCACCTTGCAATTGGCTAGATTAGCGGCGAAAAATTCTGGGTTTGCTATTGTGGCGCGCAGAGCGCTTTGGTTAAAATCTTGGTCAGCGGATGCGTCTTCCAAGAACAAATTGTTTGACATTCCTTTCAAGGGGAAAACACTGTTTGGCCCTGACTTGAAAGAGTTTATCTCTGATATCACTGGGGGCAAGGGCCACGCCCTTCCTCAGAATAGGTCTTTCAAGGCCAAAAATAAACCTAATTTTCGTCCCTTTCGCAGAAGCGGACCAGCCCCAAGTGCTACGTCCTCTAAGCAGGAGGGTAATACTTCTCAAGCCAATCCAGCCTGGAGACCAAGGCAAGGCTGGAACAAAGGAAAGCAGGCCAAGGAACCTGCCACTGCTCCCAAGACAGCATGAGATGCGGGCCCCCGATCCGGGACTGGTTTTGGTGGGGGGCAGACTCTCTCTCTTCACTCAGGCTTGGGCAAGAGATGTTCTGGATCCTTGGGCGCTAGAAATAGTCTTCCAAGGTTATCTTCTGGAAGTGATTCATCCTGTTCCATTAAAAGAACGAGGGATGGGGTTCTACTCCAATCTGTTCGTAGTTCCCAAAAAAGAGGGAACGTTCAGACCAATCTTAGATCTCAAGATCCTAAACAAGTTTCTCAAGGTTCCATCGTCCAAAATGGAAACCATTCGAACAATCCTTCCATCCAGGAAGGTCAATTCTTGACCACGGTGGATTTAAAGGATGCGTATCTACATATTCCTGTCCGCAAGGAACATCATCGGTTCCTAAGGTTCGCATTCCTGGACAAGCATTACCAGTTCGTGGCGCTTCCTTTCGGATTAGCCACTGTTCCAAGGATTTTCACAAAGGTACTAGGGTCCCTTCTGGCGGTGCTAAGACCAAGGGGCATTGCTGTAGTACCTTACTTGGACGACATTCTGATTCAAGCGTCGTCCCTTCCTCAAGCAAAGGCTCACACGGACATAGTCCTGGCCTTTCTCAGATCTCACGGATGGTAAGTGAACGTGGAAAAGAGTTCTCTATCTCCGTCGACAAGAGTTCCCTTCTTGGGAACAATAATAGACTCCTTAGAAATGAGGATTTTTCTGACAGAGACCAGAAAAACAAAACTTCTAAACTCTTGTCGGATACTTCCTTCCGTTCCTCTTCCTTCCATAGCACAGTGCATGGAAGTGATAGGTTTGATGGTAGCGGCAATGGACATAGTTCCTTTTGCGCGCATTCATCTAAGACCTTTTCAATTGTGTATGCTCAGTCAGTGGAATGGGGACTATACAGACTTGTCTCCGAAGATACAAGTAAATCAGAGGACCAGAGACTCACTCCGTTGGTGGCTGTCCCTGGACAACCTGTCGCAAGGGGTGACCTCCCGCAGACCAGAGTGGGTCATTGTCACGACCGACGCCAGTCTGATGGGCTGGGGCGCGGTCTGGGGATCCCTGAAAGCTCAGGGTCTTTGGTCTCGGGAAGAATCTCTTCTACCGATAAATATTCTGGAACTGAGAGCGATATTCAATGCTCTCAAGGCTTGGCCTCAGCTAGCGAGGGCCAAGTTCATACGGTTTCAATCAGACAACATGACGACTGTTGCGTACATCAACCATCAGGGGGGAACAAGGAGTTCCCTGGCGATGGAAGAAGTGACCAAAATCATTCAATGGGCGGAGACTCACTCCTGCCACCTGTCTGCAATCCACATCCCAGGAGTGGAAACTTGGGAAGCGGATTTTCTGATTCGTCAGACATTGCATCCGGGGGTGTGGGAACTCCATCCGGAAATCTTTGCCCAAATCACTCAACTGTGGGGCATTCCAGACATGGATCTGATGGCCTCTCGTCAGAACTTCAAGGTTCCTTGCTACGGGTCCAGATCCAGGGATCCCAAGGCGACTCTAGTAGATGCACTAGTAGCACCTTGGACCTTCAACCTAGCTTATGTATTCCCGCCGTTTCCTCTCATCCCCAGGCTGGTAGCCAGGATCAATCAGGAGAGGGCATAGGTGATCTTGATAGCTCCTGCGTAACCACGCAGGACTCGGTAGGCAGATCTGGTGAATATGTCATCGGCTTCACCATGGAAGCTACCTTTGAGACGAGACCTTCTTGTTCGAGGTCCGTTCGAACATCCGAATCTGGTCCTACTCCAGCTGACTGCTTGGAGATTGAACGCTTGATCTTATCAAAGCGAGGGTTCTCAGATTCTGTTATTGATACTCTTGTTCAGGCCAGAAAGCCTGTAACTAGAAAAATTTACCACAAAATATGGAAAAAATATATCTGTTGGTGTGAATCTAAAGGATTCCCTTGGGACAAGGTAAAGTTTCCTAGGATTCTATCCTTTCTTCAAGAAGGATTGGAGAAAGGATTATCTGCAAGTTCCTTGAAGGGACAGATTTCTGCCTTGTCTGTGTTACTTCACAAAGAGCTGGCAGCTGTGCCAGATGTTCAAGCCTTTGTTCAGGCTCTGGTTAGAATCAAGCCTGTTTACAAACCTTTGACTCCTCCTTGGAGTCTCAACTTAGTTCTTTGAGTTCTTCAGGGGGTTCCGTTTGAACCCTTACATTCCGTTGATATTAAGTTATTATCTTGGAAAGTTTTGTTTTTGGCTGCAATTTCTTCCGCTAGAAGAGTTTCAGAATGATCTGCTCTGCAGTGTTCTCCTCCTTATCTGGTGTTCCATGCAGATAAGGTGGTTTTACGTACTAAACCTGGTTTTCTTCCAAAAGTTGTTTCTAACAAAAACATTAACCAGGAGATAGTCGTGCCTTCTTTGTGTCCGAAACCAGTTTCGAAGAAGGAACGTTTGTTGCACAATTTGGATGTTGTTCGCGCTCTAAAATTCTATTTAGATGCTACAAAGGATTTTAGACAAACATCTTCCTTGTTTGTTGTTTATTCTGGTAACAGGAGAGGTCAAAAAGCAACTTCTACCTCTCTCTCTTTTTGGATTAAAAGCATCATCAGATTGGCTTACGAGACTGCCGGACGGCAGCCTCCTGAAAGAATCACAGCTCATTCCACTAGGGCTGTGGCTTCCACATGGGCCTTCAAGAACGAGGCTTCTGTTGATCAGATATGTAGGGCAGCGACTTGGTCTTCACTGCACACTTTTACAAAATTTTACAAGTTTGATACTTTTGCTTCTTCTGAGGCTATTTTTTGGGAGAAAGGTTTTGCAAGCCGTGGTGCCTTCCATTTAGGTGACCTGATTTGCTCCCTCCCTTCATCCGTGTCCTAAAGCTTTGGTATTGGTTCCCACAAGTAAGGATGACGCCGTGGACCGGACACACCAATGTTGGAGAAAACAGAATTTATGTTTACCTGATAAATTACTTTCTCCAACGGTGTGTCCGGTCCACGGCCCGCCCTTGTTTTTTAATCAGGTCTGATAATTTATTTTCTTTAACTACAGTCACCACGGTATCATATGGTTTCTCCTATGCAAATATTCCTCCTTAACGTCGGTCGAATGACTGGGGTAGGCGGAGCCTAGGAGGGATCATGTGACCAGCTTTGCTGGGCTCTTTGCCATTTCCTGTTGGGGAAGAGAATATCCCACAAGTAAGGATGACGCCGTGGACCGGACACACCGTTGGAGAAAGTAATTTATCAGGTAAACATAAATTCTGTTTTTAGTGCCAAAACACATCTCTACCTGTTTGTAATTTCTTTGGCATTCCACGGTTATAGGAAACAGAGGCTTCCTTAACTAATTTAATAATTAACGATTTAATGGAAATTAGATTCCTTTTCAAGTTTCAGCCATTTACATTAACAGTATGTGGGAGGTCACACATAGTTCCCATTTATTGAAGCTCCACAAACACTGGTTTTGATTTCTCAGACCTGTACAAGACCCACTGATTAGTGGTTATGCCTCTCCCCTTCACAGGTGGCACATGGAACCAACCTAGCGTTGAGAAGTGGCGCAATTCCTCCAATGAGCCTGCAAGGTCAAGCAGTAGAGACAAGAATAAACGTCTGGATCCTCCTGTGCAGGAGAGGAACATCAGCAGACCAGGTAGCACCTTAGCCACTTGACAGGCCTAGCAAAATAGACCGTGCTATTCACACTTACTCTTCAGAGTATTAAATCATTTACTGTGGAGGTGAACATTGCTTAGGCTTCCTCTAGGCACTGTTAGACTTTGCTGCTCACTGGGGTAGTTTATGAGTCTGTGGGGTTACACTAGTGAGAACTCTTGGTTCAGGATGCATAGCATAGTATGGCCTAGTGATGTAGAGGACTCAAGGTTCCTCTTTAAAAGGGGAACAAATGATATATGTTGAATCCGTCCTCATTATTTAGTAGCGTTTATCTGTAGCATATAATTTGTACTACAAGCTGTAACCTATGTAAACATGATTTTGTGATTGAGTTTCCTGAAACAGAATTTCTGAGCAAGGATGAAAGCTAATGAGCTAGAGCAGGGCAAGTAATGTCCACTTATCTATTGCTTTGGGGTTTCCATTTTGATATAAAAAGTCATTTCCTGTCTGTCCATAACTGCTCCTAGCTCTATATAGTTAGCCATAGAGGGACACATTTGTGTACTTGATCTATATTAAAGACAAAAGAAGTAAGAAAAAATTAGGCGAATCTCCATTATTTTCCCAGATTGCCATCATATTGGGAATGTTTTGCTCCCTTAGTGTCATGCAGTTAGTTGTGGTTAAAGGGACAGAAAGTACCATGAGATTTTTATATAAAATGTTTAGTGTTGCATAATGAAACGACTTTGCTATAAACTTTAATTAAATAATTTGACCCTTTTCAGAACTATGAATGCACCTGCAGACTTCTCAAGGATAGCCCTGCTACATATCTTACATTCATTAACTTTAACTGATATCAACTGCTAAACAATATTTCTTTCATGTAATTAGCAAGAGTCCATGAGCTAGTGACGTATGGGATATACATTCCTACCAGGAGGGGCAAAGTTTCCCAAACCTCAAAATGCCTATAAATACACCCCTCACCACACCCACAAATCAGTTTTACAAACTTTGCCTCCTGTGGAGGTGGTGAAGTAAGTTTGTGCTAGATTCTACGTTGATATGCGCTCCGCAGCAGGTTGGAGCCCGGTTTTCCTCTCAGCGTGCAGTGAATGTCAGAGGGATGTGAAGAGAGTATTGCCTATTTTGAATTCAATGATCTCCTTCTACGGGGTCTATTTCATAGGTTCTCTGTTATCGGTCGTAGAGATTCATCTCTTACCTCCCTTTTCAGATCGACGATATACTCTTATATACCATTACCTCTACTGATTCTCGTTTCAGTACTGGTTTGGCTTTCTACTACATGTAGATGAGTGTCCTGGGGTAAGTAAGTCTTATTTTCTGTGACACTCTAAGCTATGGTTGGGCACTTTTATATAAAGTTCTAAATATATGTGTTTAAACATTTATTTGCCTTGATTCAGGATGTTCAACGTTCCTTATTTTCAGACAGTCGGTTTCATATTTGGGATAATGCATATTAATAATTCAATTTTTTCTTACCTTAAAATTTTACTTTTTTCCCTGTGGGCTGTTAGGCTCGCGGGGGCTGAAAATGCTTCATTTTATTGCGTCATTCTTGGCGCAGACTTTTTTGGCGCAAAAAAAATTTTCTAATTATTTCCGGCGTCATACTTGTCGCCGGAAATTGCGTCATTTTTGACGTTTTTGCTCCAAAAATGTTGGCGTTACCGGATGTGGCGTCATTTTTGGCGCTAAAAGCATTTAGGCGCCAAATAATGTGGGCGTCTTTTTTGGCTCCAAAAAATATGGGCGTCATTATTGTCTCCACATTATTTAAGTCTCATTGTTTATTGCTTCTGGTTGCTAGAAGTTTGTTCACTGGCATTTTTTCCCATTCCTGAAACTGTCATTTAAGGAATTTGATCGATTTTGCTTTATATGTTGTTTTTTCTATTACATATTGCAAGATGTCTCAAATTGACCCTGAATCAGAAGATACTTCTGGAAAATCGCTGCCTGATGCTGGATCTACCAAAGCTAAGTGCATTTGCTGTAAACTTATGGTATCTGTTCCTCCAGCTGTTGTTTGTAATGTATGTCATGACAAACTTGTTAATGCAGATAATATTTCCTTTAGTAATGTTACATTACCTGTTGATGTTCCATCAACATCTAATACTCCTGTTCCTGTTAACATAAGAGATTTTGTTTCTAAATCCATTAAGAAGACTATGTCTGTTATTCCTCCTTCTAGTAAACGTAAAAAGTCTTTTAAAACATCTAATTTTTCAGATGAATTTTTAAATGAACATCATCATTCTGATTCTGATAATGATTCCTCTGGTTCAGAGGATTCTGTTTCAGAGATTGATGCTGATAAATCTTCATATTTATTTAAAATGGAATTTATTCGTTCTTTACTTAAAGAAATCTTAATTGCATTAGAAATAGAGGATTCTGGTCCTCTTGATACTAAATCTAAACGTTTAAATAAGGTTTTTAAATCTCCTGTAGTTATTCCAGAAGTTTTTCCTGTCCCTGATGCTATTTCTGAAGTAATTTCCAGGGAATGGAATAATTTGGATAATTCATTTACTCCTTCTAAACGTTTTAAGCAATTATATCCTGTGCCATCTGACAGATTAGAGTTTTGGGACAAAATCCCTAAAGTTGATGGGGCTATCTCTACTCTTGCTAAACGTACTACTATTCCTACGGCAGATAGTACTTCCTTTAAGGATCCTTTAGATAGAAAAATTTAATCCTTTCTAAGAAAAGCTTACTTATGTTCAGGTAATCTTCTTAGACCTGCTATATCTTTAGCGGATGTTGCTGCAGCTTCAACTTTTTGGTTGGAAGCTTTAGCGCAGCAAGTGACAGATCATGATTCTCATAGCATTGTTAATCTTCTTCAACATGCTAATAATTTTATTTGTGATGCCATCTTTGATATCATTAGGGTTGATGTCAGGTATATGTCTCTAGCTATTTTAGCTAGAAGAGCTTTATGGCTTAAAACTTGGAATGCTGATATGTCTTCCAAGTCAACTTTGCTTTCCCTTTCTTTCCAGGGTAATAAATTATTTGGTTCACAGTTGGATTCCATTATTTCAACTGTTACTGGGGGGAAAGGAACTTTTTTACCACAGGATAAAAAATCTAAAGGTAAATTTAGGTCTTCTAATCGTTTTCGTTCCTTTCGTTACAATAAGGAACAAAAGCCTGATCCTTCCCCTACAAGAGCGGTATCAGTTTGGAAACCATCTCCAGTCTGGAATAAATCCAAACCCTTTAGAAAGCCATAGTCAGCTCCCAAGTCAACATGAAGGTGCGGCCCTCATTCCAGCCCAGCTGGTAGGGGGCAGATTACGTTTTTTCAAAGAAATTTGGATCAATTCGATTCACAATCTTTGGATTCAGAACATTGTTTCACAAGGGTACAGAATAGGCTTCAAGATAAGGCCTCCTGCAAGAAGATTTTTTCTTTCCCGTGTCCCAGTAAATCCAGTGAAGGCTCAAGCATTTCTGAAATGTGTTTCAGATCTAGAGTTAGCTGGAGTAATTGTGCCAGTTCCAGTTCTGGAACAGGGGCTGGGGTTTTACTCAAATCTCTTTATTGTACCAAAGAAGGAGAATTCCTTCAGACCAGTTCTGGATTTAAAAATTTTGAATCATTATGTAAGGATACCAACATTCAAAATGGTAACTATAAGGACTATTCTGCCTTTTGTTCAGCAAGGGCATTATATGTCCACAATAGATTTACAGGATGCATATCTGCATATTCCGATTCATCCAGATCACTATCAGTTTCTAAGATTCTCTCAGAAGACAAGCATTACCAGTTTGTGGCTCTGCCGTTTGGCTTAGCAACAGCTCCAAGGATTTTTACAAAGGTTCTCGGTGCCCTTCTGTCTGTAATCAGAGAACAGGGTATTGTGGTATTTCCTTATTTGGACGATATCTTGGTACTTGCTCAGTCTTCACATTTAGCAGAATCTCATACGAATCGACTTGTGTTGTTTCTTCAAAAACATGGTTGGAGGATCAATTTACCAAAAAGTTCATTGATTCCTCAGACAAGGGTAACCTTTTTAGGTTTCCAGATAGATTCAGTGTCCATGACTCTGTCTCTTGACAGACAAGAGACGTCTAAAATTGGTTTCAGCTTGTCGAAACCTTCAGTCTCAATCATTCCCTTCGGTAGCCTTATGCATGGAAATTCTAGGTCTTATGACTGCTGCATCGGACGCGATCCCCTTTGCTCGTTTTCACATGCGACCTCTTCAGCTTTGTATGCTGAACCAGTGGTGCAGGGATTATACAAAGATATCTCAATTAATATCTTTAAAACCGATTGTACGACACTCTCTCACGTGGTGGACAGACCACCATCGTTTAGTTCAGGGGGCTTCTTTTGTTCTTCCAACCTGGACTGTGATTTCAACAGATGCAAGTCTGACAGGTTGGGGAGCTGTTTGGGGGTCTCTGACAGCGCAAGGGGTTTGGGAATCTCAGGAGGTGAGATTACCAATCAACATTTTGGAACTCCGTGCAATTTTCAGAGCTCTTCAGTCATGGCCTCTTCTAAAGAGAGAGTCGTTCATTTGTTTTCAGACGGACAATGTCACAACCGTGGCATATGTCAATCATCAAGGAGGGACTCGCAGTCCTCTGGCTATGAAAGAAGTATCTCGAATACTGGTTTGGGCGGAATCCAACTCCTGTCTAATTTCTGCGGTTCATATCCCAGGTATAGACAATTGGGAAGCGGATTATCTCAGTCGCCAAACGTTACATCCGGGCGAATGGTCTCTTCACCCTGAGGTATTTCTTCAGATTGTTCAAATGTGGGGACTTCCAGAAATAGATCTGATGGCTTCCCATCTAAACAAGAAACTTCCCAGGTATCTGTCCAGATCCAGGGATCCTCAGGCGGAGGCAGTGGATGCATTGTCACTTCCTTGGAAGTATCATCCTGCCTATATCTTTCCACCTCTAGTTCTCCTTCCAAGAGTGATTTCCAAGATTCTAAAGGAGTGCTCGTTTGTTCTGCTGGTGGCTCCAGCATGGCCTCACAGGTTTTGGTATGCGGATCTTGTCCGGATGGCCACTTGCCAACCGTGGACTCTTCCATTAAGACCAGACCTTTTATCGCAAGGTCCTTTTTTCCATCAGGATCTCAAATCCTTAAATTTGAAGGTATGGAGATTGAACGCTTGATTCTCAGTCATAGAGGTTTCTCTGACTCAGTAATTAATACTATGTTACAGGCTCGTAAATCTGTATCTAGGAAGATATATTATCGAGTCTGGAAGATTTACATTTCTTGGTGTTCTTCTCATCATTTTTCTTGGCATTCTTTTAGAATTCCTAGAATTTTACAGTTTCTTCAGGATGGTTTGGATAAAGGTTTGTCTGCAAGTTCCTTGAAAGGACAAATCTCTGCTCTTTCTGTTCTTTTCCACAGAAAGATTGCTAGTCTTCCTGATATTCACATTGTTTTGTACAGGCTTTGGTTCGTATAAAACCTGTTATTAAGTCAATTTCTCTTCCTTGGAGTTTGAATTTGGTTCTGGGGGCTCTTCAAGCTCCTCCGTTTGAACCTATGCATTCGCTGGACATTAAATTACTTTCTTGGAAAGTTTTGTTTCTTTTGGCCATCTCTTCTGCTAGAAGAGTTTCTGAATTATCTGCTCTTTCTTGTGAGTCTCCTTTTCTGATTTTTCATCAGGATAAGGCGGTGTTGCGAACTTCTTTTAAATTTTTACCTAAGGTTGTGAATTCTAACAACATTAGTAGAGAAATTGTGGTTCCTTCATTGTGTCCTAATCCTAAGAATTCTAAGGAAAAATCGTTGCATTCTTTGGATGTAGTTAGAGCTTTGAAATATTATGTTGAAGCTACTAAAAATTTCCGAAAGACTTCTAGTCTATTTGTTATCTTTTCCGGTTCTAGGAAAGGTCAGAAGGCTTCTGCCATTTCTTTGGCGTCTTGGTTAAAGTCTTTGATTCATCATGCTTATGTTGAGTCGGGTAAAGATCCGCCTCAAAGGATTACAGCTCATTCTACTAGGTCAGTTTCTACTTCCTGGGCGTTTAGGAATGAAGCTTCGGTTGATCAGATTTGCAAAGCAGCAACTTGGTCTTCTTTGCATACTTTTACTAAATTCTACCATTTTGATGTGTTTTCTTCTTCTGAAGCAGTTTTTGGTAGAAAAGTACTTCAGGCAGCTGTTTCAGTTTGAATCTTCTGCTTATAATTTCAGTTTTTTTCATTATAAGATTTAAACTTTGTTTTGGGTGTGGATTATTTTCAGCGGAATTGGCTGTCTTTATTTTATCCCTCCCTCTCTAGTGACTCTTGCGTGGAAGATCCACATCTTGGGTAGTCATTATCCCATACGTCACTAGCTCATGGACTCTTGCTAATTACATGAAAGGAAACATAATTTATGTAAGAACTTACCTGATAAATTCATTTCTTTCATATTAGCAAGAGTCCATGAGGCCCACCCTTTTTTGTGGTGGTTATGATTTTTTTGTATAAAGCACAATTATTCCAATTCCTTATTTTTTATGCTTTCGCACTTTTTCTTATCACCCCACTTCTTGGCTATGCGTTAAACTGATTTGTGGGTGTGGTGAAGGGTGTATTTATAGGCATTTTGAGGTTTGGGAAACTTTGTCCCTCCTGGTAGGAATGTATATCCCATACGTCACTAGCTCATGGACTCTTGCTAATATGAAAGAAATGAATTTATCAGGTAAGTTCTTACATAAATTATGTTATTTTACAACAGTGGTTAGCCTTGTTGTCTGCAGACTCAAGTCCAGATTGGCTCCTCCTAATAAGGCAAATGGTGGGCGGAGTTTGGTTATTAAAAATAATGTTAAATTGTTTTAAAAACATTTAGACTTGGCGCTCATGTTATCTGTTAGCAACATAACAGAAATGTGCTAATTACAAGGAGTTAGTTTACTGTTCCTTTGATCATTTAACCACATGGCTGCTGTGCCAGACTCCTGGTACTACCCTGTGCCCCACTGAATCTCATGATATTCTTACCCTGAGCCTATATTAGGTATACTTGGCACACTCTGTACTGTGAGATACGTGTATCTATAATGCTCTGCAAAGCACTTAATGGTGCCCTTACTGGGGATGATTGAGAATCAAAGTACTCTATCTCAGTAAACACTAGAAACTAAAGGTTTCCTCAGGTGAAGGTGCATGCAATGTCTGCAGAATCCTATGCCCTGCCTTCACCTCTCTCTGCTAGGGAACCTTATGTAGATCACTCTACCGTTCAGGCACAGTGACTCTATAAAGTCACCTTCAATCAAATGCAGCAAATAATGGATGGACCTTTAGACGATTGTTCTTGAACTGACATGGTATGGCCCGTTATCCAGTCCATAAAGTATCACATCTGATAAGCACCTTAAACAATTCTAAGAATTTTGCGTCTTTGCCATTTATGCAAATCTATTTTGGAGTCACGGGTAGTACCTCCAGGTATCTATGTTGGCTCTTGCAAACCACTATTCCCTGGGGGGTTTGAACTTTATTTAGAGAACCCTAGGTAGAAGCCTCTCTACGTATATATTTTTAAAAATGATTGGCTTTTTCCCTTAGTAGCCTATATGTCCTTCACCATAACTATCAATATCTGATTGGAATCCTTTATGGAAATGGTCAATTAAGACTGTTTCACAATTTGGATTACCTACTTGACAAACTTGGCTTAGTCAACTCCCAATCTTTTTTTATTTTATTGAATACCTCCATGGACACTACATGCCCTGTCTTAAGAGCTGCTTGTAAAGAGGATTTCTAGATGCAACCATTTCTTTCTTCATGAGAGCAAATAACGCTCGTTTCAGCCTTTCCTTTTGGATCCCCAGAATTTATTTCTAGCTTCTTACCTTGCCAGTTTCTTGCATAGAAAGCCCTACTTTTATTGCTCTTAATGCTAGGCAAAGTCCATAGATGCCTGACTCAATATTACCTTCTTGCCTAATACTCAGAGGACATCTAGCTTGTTTCAAGGAAAAATGGCTGGTCTCTATTGCCTACAAATGATTTTTATAAGAATAAAATATAAATTCTATCGTAGTGTAGAATATACTGTAAGTTTGGCTTTTTTCTTGCACAACACAGATTTTTCTGTCCCTTTTTTTAGACTCCCAAACATGACAAGCCCGTTTCCTTTCAGCCCCAGACTACTTTCTCATCTCAAAGCATAGTTAAGATTTATATTCCAATCTGTTCATTGTCCCTAGATCAGGTCAGTTTCTTCATGTCCTGGGCTTTAGGGCATTCAACAGTTTAAATGAAAGTTCACTCTCTCTAGAGCAGTGCTTTCCAAACTGTGTGTCGTGACACATTAGTGTGTCAGCGGCAGTGTGTAGATGTGTCCCTGCTTCAGCACTAATTTCTTTTAATTTGCTTCTTTTTTTTTTTGGTTTCCGACTCTTCCGCCTGCCTGCTACGCATATCACGTGGTTGACACATGATTGATACCTAGTGGGTCACAGATCATCTTAACCTATTGGCGCAGCTCAGTGGGAACTAAAACTATTCCCATTGGCGGCACATTGGCTCCTGACTGGATGTGTAGTCTCCTCAATCGGCTCGTGACTGCACGTGTAGTCAGCGAGTGGGACAGCAGTGTGTTTGCAGCGTGGGCAATAGCCAGTCGGACTTGCAGAGCTCTGAGGGTAGCAGCTTAAACGAGAGAAATCTCAATGTATCCTTCCCGGTAAAATATTTTATAAATAAATAAATGCTGAGCAGAAGTCAGTGGGGTTTTTTGCAGCTAGCTCCCAGTAGTGCACTGCTGCTCCTGCTCTTGATATATGGATAGGAAGTGGAAGCTTAGAAATGCTTGATGATGAAATGCGAGTGTCTTTATCTAACATTCCACCAGATATTCAGAAACTACGTTCATCCCATCAACCTCATACATTCCATTAAAATAGTAAGTAGCTATTGGTGATATTACTTCTTGCACATACATACGGTTTATTGTAAATACATTCCGTTATTATATAATTTATGTATGTGTCTGTATCTCTTAAAACAAGTTAGTTTAACCTCCTGTTTGCTAGTACAGCTGAATTACTGTATCGTGAAATGATGTAGGTCTAAAAAGTGTGTCACCAACATGAAAAGCTCTGCTCTAGAGTGTTTGCAAGATGGAACCAGGCTTCTTTCAGGAGGGTTGTGTCCTTGGCAGTTACTCTTCCTCCAGCACTGCAAACTCCAGCATATCTATCCTCGTAGTACAACATCCCATTTCTCTCTCTGGGACTTGTTTCAGACAACAATATTTAGTAAACCTCATAACAGACACCAGTTCTCCAGTTTGGAAATGATCCGCAATCAAGATGTAGAATCATCTAGCTCTCAGACTGTGCCACATTGGTACCTCTAGCGCCACTGTTTTAGAGAGAGTCTCCAGCACCTCTTCTCTATCTTTGGCTGAGTCCTATGTTTTTGGTGATTTCAGTGGTCCTCTTATTGGGTGTGAACAGACTTGAAGCAAATTACCTCAGACGTGAAGTCTTTGTGGAGCTCTGTGCAAAGCTTATTCACTGGTCCAGTGTTTTCCACTAAAGATGTTGCCAGCCAGGTGGCATTATGAAGTAGCCAGGTGGGGCAGTGTAATATTTTCTAGCATATGATTTTTTGCTATCCAAAGCACAAATTAATTGCATAATTTAACATAAATATATTTAATGATAATTTGTGCAATAAAAATTGTGAATTTGTAATTTATATTAGCTAATTTTAGCTTAATATTGGCTAACATTTTTGCCACCTGGTCAGCCGGGTGGTGCACGCACTAAAATGGTCATGGGGGAACACTGCTGGTCTGTGAATGTTTGTTAACCCCTCAAATCAGAGTTCCTTCAAATGGGTTGTGACAAACATCTGTGCTTTTTTAGATGTTTTATTTAAGTCAGCTCTTGATTCTTATAGCCAGCTCTTTCTTCTGGTTCTAGACAATCTTCACCCTTTTTTATGGGGATATCGGGACCTAAACATGGTCTTTAAAGGAATAGTCTAGTCAAAATGAAACTCATGATTCAGATAGAGCATGCAATTTTAAGCAACTTTCTAATTTACTCCTATTATTAATTTTTCTTTGTTCACTTTATATCTTTTTTTTTTTTTTTTCTTTTAATGTAAGCTTAGAAGCCGGGCCCATTTTTGGTTCAGAACCTGGGTAGCGCTTGCTGATTGGTGGCTACATTCCGACACCAATCGGAAAGTGCTACCCAGGCACTGAAACAAAAATTGGCCAGCTCCTACGCTTACATTCTTGCTTTTTCAAATAAATATACCAAGAGAATGAAGAAAAATTGATAATGGGAGTGAATTAGAAAGTTGCTTAAAATTGCTTCTCTATCTGAATCATGAAAGTTTAATTTTGACTTGGGTGTCCCTTTTAAAGACCATGTTAAAGTCCTCATATCCCCATAAAAAGGGGATGAATGATCTGTGTCTTTGGCTACAAAAATGGAGAAATGGAATTAACCATGAATTTAAAATCCTATTTATTTTCTCTTGTATTCCTCAGGACAGCAAAGGAAGCTGGAGATGGTTCATTAGATCAGTCAAACATTTGATCTGGAACGCTTCCTTCTCAGGACTTCTTAGGTCCAGAGAACATAATTTGCTTCCGTCTTCTGCTGCAGTTGAGGACTATGTTGTACCATCCATTCAGTTGTCTTTTTTTCTAGGATGTGTTTCTAACTACATAGGCAGAGTACATCCATTCTTAATACTAATATGGCTCTACTTTGAGATTAAAGTATAAATCCGTTGTTTGTGTCACTTCAGCTCCAGGGTAATAAATGCTAAAATACATTATTAAATACATATATAAAAGTCATAGAGGTTTTGCTTAAAGGTACAGTCTAGTCCAAAATAAACTTCCATGATTCAGATAGAGAATGTAATTTTAAACAATTTTCCAATTTACTTTTAGCACCAATTTTGCTTTGTTCTCTTGGTATTCTTAGTTGAAAGCTAAACCTAGGAGGTTCATATGCTAATTTCTAAGCCCTTGAAGGCCGCCTCTTTTCTCAGGGCATTTTGACAGTTTTTCACCACTAGAGGGTGTTAGTTCATGTGTGTCATATAGATAACACTGTGCTCACACATGTGGCGTTCCTAGGAGCCAGCTCTGATGCAAGTTTGTCAAAAGAACTGAAATAAGGGGGCAGTTTGCAGAGGCTTAGATACAAGGTAATCACAGAGGTAAAAAGTGTATTTATATAACTGTGTTAGCTATGGAAAACTAGGAAATGGGTAATAAAGGTATTATCTATCTTTTAAAACAATAAAAATTCTGGTGTAGACTGTCCCTTTGATAAGTTTTTTTTGTCTCTCCTAGGAATACCGGCGGTGAATGAACATCTCAGTGGTTTGGAAAAGCTTTTGAGGGATGTACCAGCATTTGGCTCTAGACATCAAAGTAACAATCCAAATGGATATACACAAGATGTCTCCTGGTGGTTTAAAAGCACATCCCCTCACGGTAATGCAAATGTATTAAACCCAACTAGATTTGTCTGATAGCGTTAGTCCTGGGGAATAAACTATTCGGGTGCACATGGTCCATATGGTTTTAGAAGAGGGACTATAGTTACGAGATACTTAGTTGTGGAAAGAAAAATATTTTTTTCTGTATTTATATATCAGGTGAAGGTAAAAACTGGCATATTAAAGGGACATGAAACCCAAAAAAATTATTTTGTAATTCAGATAGAGAATACAATTTTAAACCACTTTCCAGTTTACTTCTATTATCAAATTTGCTTCATTCTCTTGGTATCATTTGTTGAAGGAGCAGCAATGCACTTCTGGTTTCTAACTGAACTCATGGGTGAACCAATGACAATCGGTGTATATATGCAGCCACCAATCAGCATTTGCTGATGCTGAGGTTACCTAGATAAACTTTTCAGCAAAGGATAACAAGAGACGGAAGCAAATTAAATAAAAAAAGTAAATTAGAAAGTTGTTGTTGTTGTTAAAATTGAATGTTCTACCTAAATCATGAATGTCTAATTGTGACTTTACTGACCCTTTTAAGCATCCATAAACTGTAGCCCAATAGGATTGTTACATCTAGTCATCTGCATTTGTTAGCTGCGGATTGCAGAAGAAGGCAGCTGCTCTCGGCCTTCGGCTATTTTTGGAGCTAGATTCCTTCTTGTGAAAGTGCAACACACTAAGATTTGGATTTGCACAGATCTTCTTCATAAGAAGGAATCTAGCTCTGAGAATAGCTGAAGGCCACGGGTGGTTGCGCCTTCCGCCTTTGGTAGCTAACGAAGCACATGCCTAGTAACATCACTATGGTGTAGTAAACTTGTGAGGCAGTGTGTTTGTAGTATTCAGCTGGGGAGATAACGGCTTAGCAGGAGTTATGGTGTAGTAAACCTTGTGAGGCAGTGGGTTTGTAGTATTCAGCTGGGGAGATAACGGCTTAGCAGGAGTTATGGTGTAGTAAACCTTGTGAGGCAGTGGGTTTGTAGTATTCAGCCTGGGGAGATAACGACTTAGCAGGAGTTATGGAGTAGTAAACCCTGTGAGGCAGTGGGTTTGTAGTATTCAGCTGGGGAGATAACGGCTTAGCAGGTGTTATGGTGTAGTAAACTTGTGAGGCAGTGGGTTTGTAGTATTCAGCTGGGGAGATAACGGCTTAACAGGAGTTATGGTGTAGTAAACTTGTGAGGCAGTGGGTTTGTAGTATTCAGCTGGGGAGATAACGGCTTAGCAGGAGTTATGGTGTAGTAAACCTTGTGAGGCAGTGGGTTTGTAGTATTCAGCTGGGGAGATAATGGCTTAGCAGGAGTTATGGTGTAGTAAACCCTGTGAGGCAGTGGGTTTTTAGTATTCAGCTGAGGAGATAACGGCTTAGCAGGAGTTATGGTGTAGTAAACCCTGTGAGGCAGTGTGTTTGTAGTATTCAGCTGGGGAGATAACGGCTTAGCAGGAGTTATGGTGTAGTAAACCTTGTGAGGCAGTGGGTTTGTAGTATTCAGCTGGGGAGATAACAGCTTAGCAGGAGTTATGGTGTAGTAAACCCTGTGAGGCAGTGGGTTTGTAGTATTCAGCTGGGGAGATAACGGCTTAGCAGGAGTTATGGTGTAGTAAATCCTGTGAGGCAGTGGGTTTGTAGTATTCAGCTGGGGAGATAACAGCTTAGCAGGAGTTATGGTGTAGTAAACCCTGTGAGGCAGTGGATTTGTAGTATTCAGCTGGGGAGATAACGGCTTAGCAGGAGTTATGGTGTAGTAAACTTGTGAGGCAGTGGGTTTGTAGTATTCAGCTGGGGAGATAACAGCTTAGCAGGAGTTATGGTGTAGTAAACCTTGTGAGGCAGTGGGTTTGTAGTATTCAGCTGGGGAGATAACGGCTTAGCAGGAGTTATGGTGTAGTAAACCCTGTGAGGCAGTGGGTTTGTAGTATTCAGCTGGGGAGATAACGGCTTAACAGGAGTTATGGTGTAGTAAACCCTGTGAGGCAGTGGGTTTGTAGTATTCAGCTGGGGAGATAACGGCTTAGCAGGAGTTATGGTGTAGTAAACCTTGTGAGGCAGCGGGTTTGTAGTATTCAGCTGGGGAGATAACGGCTTAGCAGGAGTTATGGTGTAGTAAACCTTGTGAGGCAGTGGGTTTGTAGTATTCAGCTGGGGAGATAACGGCTTAGCAGGAGTTATGGTGTAGTAAACCTTGTAAGGCAGTGGGTTTGTAGTATTCAGCTGGGGAGATAACGGCTTAGCAGGAGTTATGGTGTAGTAAACCTTGTGAGGCAGTGGGTTTTTAGTATTCAGCTGGGGAGATAACAGCTTAGCAGGAGTTATGGTGTAGTAAACCTTGTGAGGCAGTGGGTTTGTAGTATTCAGCTGGGGAGATAACGGCTTAGCAGGAGTTATGGTGTAGTAAACCTTGTGAGGCAGTGGGTTTTTAGTATTCAGCTGGGGAGATAACAGCTTAGCAGGAGTTATGGTGTAGTAAACCTTGTGAGGCAGTGGGTTTGTAGTATTCAGCTGGGGAGATAACGGCTTAGCAGGAGTTATTGTGTAGTAAACCTTGTGAGGCAGTGGGTTTGTAGTATTCAGCTGGGGAGATAACGGCTTAGTAGGAGTTATTGTGTAGTAAACCTTGTGAGGCAGTGGGTTTGTAGTATTCAGCTGGGGAGATAACGGCTTAGCAGGAGTTATTGTGTAGTAAACCTTGTGAGACAGTGGGTTTGTAGTATTCAGCTGGGGAGATAACCGCTTAGCAGGAGTTATGGTGTAGTAAACCTTGTGAGGCAGTGGGTTTGTAGTATTCAGCTGGGGAGATAACGGCTTAGCAGGAGTTATGGTGTAGTAAACCTTGTGAGGCAGTGGGTTTGTAGTATTCAGCTGGGGAGATAACGGCTTAGCAGGAGTTATGGTGTAGTAAACCTTGTAAGGCAGTGGGTTTGTAGTATTCAGCTGGGGAGATAACGGCTTAGCAGGAGTTATGGTGTAGTAAACCTTGTGAGGCAGTGGGTTTGTAGTATTCAGCTGGGGAGATAACAGCTTAGCAGGAGTTATTGTGTAGTAAACCTTGTGAGGCAGTGGGTTTGTAGTATTCAGCTGGGGAGATAACGGCTTAGCAGGAGTTATGGTGTAGTAAACCTTGTGAGGCAGTGGGTTTGTAGTATTCAGCTGGGGAGATAACGGCTTAGCAGGAGTTATGGTGTAGTAAACCCTGTTAGGCAGTGGGTTTGTAGTATTCAGCTGGGGAGATAACGGCTTAGCAGGAGTTATGGTGTAGTAAACCTTGTGAGGCAGTGGGTTTGTAGTATTCAGCTGGGGAGATAACGGCTTTGCAGGAGTTATGGTGTAGTAAACCTTGTGAGGCAGTGGGTTTGTAGTATTCAGCTGGGGAGATAACGGCTTAGCAGGAGTTATGGTGTAGTAACTCTTGTGAGGCAGTGGGTTTGTAGTATTCAGCTGGGGAGATAACAGCTTAGCAGGTGTTATGGTGTAGTAAACCCTGTGAGGCAGTGGGTTTGTAGTATTCAGCTGGGGAGATAACGGCTTAGCAGGAGTTATGGTGTAGTAAACCCTGTTAGGCAGTGGGTTTGTAGTATTCAGCTGGGGAGATAACGGCTTAGCAGGAGTTATGGTGTAGTAAACCTTGTGAGGCAGTGGGTTTGTAGTATTCAGCTGGGGAGATAACGGCTTTGCAGGAATTATGGTGTAGTAAACCTTGTAAGGCAGTGGGTTTGTAGTATTCAGCTGGGGAGATAACGGCTTAGCAGGAGTTATGGTGTAGTAACTCTTGTGAGGCAGTGGGTTTGTAGTATTCAGCTGGGGAGATAACAGCTTAGCAGGTGTTATGGTGTAGTAAACCCTGTGAGGCAGTGGGTTTGTAGTATTCAGCTGGGGAGATAACAGCTTATCAGGTGTTATGGTGTAGTAAACCTTGTGAGGCAGTGGGTTTGTAGTATTCAGCTGGGGAGATAACGGCTTAGCAGGAGTTATGGTGTAGTAAACCTTGTGAGGCAGTGGGTTTGTAGTATTCAGTTGGGGAGATAACGGCTTAGCAGGAGATATGGTGTAGTAAACCTTGTGAGGCAGTGGGTTTGTAGTATTCAGCTGGGGAGATAACAGCTTAGCAGGAGTTATTGTGTAGTAAACCTTGTGAGGCAGTGGGTTTGTAGTATTCAGCTGGGGAGATAACCGCTTAGCAGGAGTTATGGTGTAGTAAACCCTGTGAGGCAGTGGGTTTGTAGTATTCAGCTGGGGAGATAACTGCTTAGCAGGAGTTATGGTGTAGTAAACCTTGTGAGGCAGTGGGTTTGTAGTATTCAGCTGGGGAGATAACAGCTTAGCAGGAGTTATGGTGTAGTAAACCTTGTGAGGCAGTGGGTTTGTAGTATTCAGCTGGGGAGATAACGGCTTAGCAGGAGTTATTGTGTAGTAAACCTTGTGAGGCAGTGGGTTTGTAGTATTCAGCTGGGGAGATAACGGCTTAGCAGGAGTTATGGTGTAGTAAACCTTGTGAGGCAGTGGGTTTGTAGTATTCAGCTGGGGAGATAACGGCTTAGCAGGAGTTATGGTGTAGTAAACCCTGTTAGGCAGTGGGTTTGTAGTATTCAGCTGGGGAGATAACGGCTTAGCAGGAGTTATGGTGTAGTAAACCTTGTGAGGCAGTGGGTTTGTAGTATTCAGCTGGGGAGATAACGGCTTTGCAGGAGTTATGGTGTAGTAAACCTTGTGAGGCAGTGGGTTTGTAGTATTCAGCTGGGGAGATAACGGCTTAGCAGGAGTTATGGTGTAGTAACTCTTGTGAGGCAGTGGGTTTGTAGTATTCAGCTGGGGAGATAACAGCTTAGCAGGTGTTATGGTGTAGTAAACCCTGTGAGGCAGTGGGTTTGTAGTATTCAGCTGGGGAGATAACGGCTTAGCAGGAGTTATGGTGTAGTAAACCCTGTTAGGCAGTGGGTTTGTAGTATTCAGCTGGGGAGATAAAGGCTTAGCAGGAGTTATGGTGTAGTAAACCTTGTGAGGCAGTGGGTTTGTAGTATTCAGCTGGGGAGATAACGGCTTTGCAGGAATTATGGTGTAGTAAACCTTGTAAGGCAGTGGGTTTGTAGTATTCAGCTGGGGAGATAACGGCTTAGCAGGAGTTATGGTGTAGTAACTCTTGTGAGGCAGTGGGTTTGTAGTATTCAGCTGGGGAGATAACAGCTTAGCAGGTGTTATGGTGTAGTAAACCCTGTGAGGCAGTGGGTTTGTAGTATTCAGCTGGGGAGATAACAGCTTATCAGGTGTTATGGTGTAGTAAACCTTGTGAGGCAGTGGGTTTGTAGTATTCAGCTGAGGAGATAACGGCTTAGCAGGAGTTATGGTGTAGTAAACCCTGTGAGGCAGTGGGTTTGTAGTATTCAGCTGGGGAGATAACGGCTTAGCAGGAGTTATGGTGTAGTAAACCTTGTGAGGCAGTGGGTTTGTAGTATTCAGTTGGGGAGATAACGGCTTAGCAGGAGTTATGGTGTAGTAAACCTTGTGAGGCAGTGGGTTTGTAGTATTCAGCTGGGGAGATAACAGCTTAGCAGGAGTTATTGTGTAGTAAACCTTGTGAGGCAGTGGGTTTGTAGTATTCAGCTGGGGAGATAACCGCTTAGCAGGAGTTATGGTGTAGTAAACCCTGTGAGGCAGTGGGTTTGTAGTATTCAGCTGGGGAGATAACGGCTTAGCAGGAGTTATTGTGTAGTAAACCTTGTGAGGCAGTGGGTTTGTAGTATTCAGCTGGGGAGATAACGGCTTAGCAGGAGTTATTGTGTAGTAAACCTTGTGAGACAGTGGGTTTGTAGTATTCAGCTGGGGAGATAACCGCTTAGCAGGAGTTATGGTGTAGTAAACCTTGTGAGGCAGTGGGTTTGTAGTATTCAGCTGGGGAGATAACGGCTTAGCAGGAGTTATGGTGTAGTAAACCCTGTTAGGCAGTGGGTTTGTAGTATTCAGCTGGGGAGATAACGGCTTAGCAGGAGTTATGGTGTAGTAAACCTTGTGAGGCAGTGGGTTTGTAGTATTCAGCTGGGGAGATAATTGCTTTGCAGGAGTTATGGTGTAGTAAACCTTGTGAGGCAGTGGGTTTGTAGTATTCAGCTGGGGAGATAACGGCTTAGCAGGAGTTATGGTGTAGTAACTCTTGTGAGGCAGTGGGTTTGTAGTATTCAGCTGGGGAGATAACAGCTTAGCAGGTGTTATGGTGTAGTAAACCCTGTGAGGCAGTGGGTTTGTAGTATTCAGCTGGGGAGATAACAGCTTAGCAGGTGTTATGGTGTAGTAAACCTTGTGAGGCAGTGGGTTTGTAGTATTCAGCTGGGGAGATAACGGCTTAGCAGGAGTTATGGTGTAGTAAACCCTGTGAGGCAGTGGGTTTGTAGTATTCAGCTGGGGAGATAACGGCTTAGCAGGAGTTATGGTGTAGTAAACCTTGTAAGGCAGTGGGTTTGTAGTATTCAGCTGGGGAGATAACGGCTTAGCAGGAGTTATTGTGTAGTAAACCTTGTGAGGCAGTGGGTTTGTAGTATTCAGCTGGGGAGATAACGGCTTAGCAGGAGTTATTGTGTAGTAAACCTTGTGAGACAGTGGGTTTGTAGTATTCAGCTGGGGAGATAACCGCTTAGCAGGAGTTATGGTGTAGTAAACCTTGTGAGGCAGTGGGTTTGTAATATTCAGCTGGGGAGATAACGGCTTAGCAGGAGTTATGGTGTAGTAAACCCTGTTAGGCAGTGGGTTTGTAGTATTCAGCTGGGGAGATAACGGCTTAGCAGGAGTTATGGTGTAGTAAACCTTGTGAGGCAGTGGGTTTGTAGTATTCAGCTGGGGAGATAACGGCTTAGCAGGAGTTATGGTGTAGTAACTCTTGTGAGGCAGTGGGTTTGTAGTATTCAGCTGGGGAGATAACAGCTTAGCAGGTGTTATGGTGTAGTAAACCCTGTGAGGCAGTGGGTTTGTAGTATTCAGCTGGGGAGATAACAGCTTAGCAGGTGTTATGGTGTAGTAAACCTTGTGAGGCAGTGGGTTTGTAGTATTCAGCTGGGGAGATAACGGCTTAGCAGAAGTTATGGTGTAGTAAACCCTGTGAGGCAGTGGGTTTGTAGTATTCAGCTGGGGAGATAACGGCTTAGCAGGAGTTATGGTGTAGTAAACCTTGTAAGGCAGTGGGTTTGTAGTATTCAGCTGGGGAGATAACGGCTTTGCAGGAGTTATGGTGTAGTAAACCTTGTGAGGCAGTGGGTTTGTAGTATTCAGCTAGGGAGATAACGGCTTTGCAGGAGTTATGGTGTAGTAAACCTTGTGAGGCAGTGGGTTTGTAGTATTCAGCTGGGGAGATAACGGCTTAGCAGGAGTTATGGTGTAGTAAACCTTGTGAGGCAGTGGGTTTGTAGTATTCAGCTGGGGAGATAACGGCTTAGCAGGATTTATTGTGTAGTAAACCTTGTGAGACAGTGGGTTTGTAGTATTCAGTTGGGGAGATAACGGCTTAGCAGGAGTTATGGTGTAGTAAACCTTGTGAGGCAGTGGGTTTGTAGTATTCAGCTGGGGAGATAACGGCTTAGCAGGAGTTATGGTGTAGTAAACCTTGTAAGGCAGTGGGTTTGTAGTATTCAGCTGGGGAGATAACGGCTTAGCAGGAGTTATGGTGTAGTAAACCTTGTGAGGCAGTGGGTTTGTAGTATTCAGCTGGGGAGATAACAGCTTAGCAGGAGTTATTGTGTAGTAAACCTTGTGAGGCAGTGGGTTTGTAGTATTCAGCTGGGGAGATAACGGCTTAGCAGGAGTTATTGTGTAGTAAACCTTGTGAGGCAGTGGGTTTGTAGTATTCAGCTGGGGAGATAACGGCTTAGCAGGAGTTATTGTGTAGTAAACCTTGTGAGACAGTGGGTTTGTAGTTTTCAGCTGGGGAGATAACCGCTTAGCAGGAGTTATGGTGTAGTGAACCTTGTGAGGCAGTGGGTTTGTAGTATTCAGCTGGGGAGATAACGGCTTAGCAGGAGTTATGGTGTAGTAAACCTTGTGAGGCAGTGGGTTTGTAGTATTCAGCTGGGGAGATAACCGCTTAGCAGGAGTTATGGTGTAGTAAACCTTGTGAGGCAGTGGGTTTGTAGTATTCAGCTAGGGAGATAACGGCTTAGCAGGAGTTATGGTGTAGTAAACCTTGTGAGGCAGTGGGTTTGTAGTATTCAGCTGGGGAGATAACGGCTTAGCAGGAGTTATGGTGTAGCAAACCTTGTGAGGCAGTGGGTTTGTAGTATTCAGCTGGGGAGATACCGGCTTAGCAGGAGTAATGGTGTAGTAAACCTTGTGAGGCAGTGGGTTTGTAGTATTCAGCTGGGGAGATAACGGCTTAACAGGAGTTATGGTGTAGTAAACCTTGTGAGGCAGTGGGTTTGTAGTATTCAGCTGGGGAGATAACTGCTTAGCAGGAGTTATGGTGTAGTAAACCTTGTGAGGCAGTGGGTTTGTAGTATTCAGCTAGGGAGATAACGGCTTAGCAGGAGTTATGGTGTAGTAAACCTTGTGAGGCAGTGGGTTTGTAGTATTCAGCTGGGGAGGTAATGGCTTAGCAGGAGTTATGGTGTAGCAAACCTTGTGAGGCAGTGGGTTTGTAGTATTCAGCTGGGGAGATACCGGCTTAGCAGGAGTAATGGTGTAGTAAACCTTGTGAGGCAGTGGGTTTGTAGTATTCAGTTGGGGAGATACCGGCTTAGCAGGAGTTATGGTGTAGTTGTATAAATCAATGCATGAAACCAGCAAGCTTGTAAAGAATTGTTACAGCAGCCACTGGATTTTGTTTGCTGTTAAAGGGAAACTAAACACTTTGAGAATGTAATAAAAAATTGAATTAAATTTATGCAAATGTTACAATATAATATCAGTATTTATTTTGCACCCTTTTCCTATAATTTAATTCTGAAATAAGTGGTCTTTCCTATACCTGTTTTGGTGACACTGAAGTCAAAATTCAAGTTTTATAATTCAGATAGACCATGCAACTAAAAAAAAAACTTCCCAGTTTGTGCAAATTTTGATTATGAAAGTAATCTGTTTATATATATATATATATATATATATATATATATATATATGCACACTTACTGAGGCACCAACTCCTGAGCATGTGTATATACGTATATGTGTTTTGTGATTGGCTGATGGCGGTCACATGATATGGGGGGGGAGGGATTAAAGGGACATGAAACCCAAACATTTTCTTTCATGATTTAGATAGAAGTAAATTAGAAAGTTGTTTACAATTGTATTCTCTATTATCTAATTTGTTTCATTCTCTTTGTATCATTTGTTGAAGGAGCAGCAATGCACAACTGGTTTCTAACTGAACACATGGGTGACCCAATGACAATCAGTGTATATATGCAGCCACCAATCAGCAGCTAGAACCTAGGTTCTCTGCTGCTCCTGGGCTTACCTAGATAAACCTTTCAGCAAAGGAGAACAAGAGAAGGTAGCAAATTAAATTATAGCAGTAATCTGGAAAGTTGTTTAAAATTGCATCATCTGTCTGAATCATGAAAGACATTTTGTTGGGTTTCATGTCCCTTTTAAGTGCTATAGTATTGTCTTTTAATTTTGTATTTGCCGATTATGCAATTCTTCTGTTTGTAATGGTCCTTTAAGAGTGCAGCAGACCCAACCCAGTCATCAGTTGCAGCTTTCCTTCATTGGCTTGTGCAGAGACGGTAACCTGGGTTACAGGACCCATTGCTTATGGGCACTAACAAATGTACACTTATTTGTATTAATGTTAAACAACTAATATCATTTACAAATACATCTGCATATTATTCTCACTGTTTATTTAGTGTTTAAAGGGACATTTTCCTTTCATGATTCAGAGAGAGCAGCAATTTTAAACAACTTTCTAATTTTCTTTGTTCTCTTTTGGTATCTTTTGTTGAACAAAGCTCAGGAGCATGCACGTCTGGAGCACTATATCACAGCAGTTTTGCAAGAATGTTATCCATTGTAGGTTTCTCTTCAACACAGAATATCAAGGGAAGGAAGCAAATTTGATGATAGAAGTAAAATGGAAATGTTTTAATAATTGTATCCTCTGACTGAATCACAAAAGAAAGGTTTCATTTCCATTTAATGTCATCTCTCTATTTTATGAGCAGCTGTTAAACTGTGTTTGTGCCACATTCTTTATATAGTCCTTTATTTGTATTAAGGATCAGAATATTGTTTTCTTTTTTTTTTTTTTAAATTAGAAACTTGAAGACTGTATATAATGGATACCAGATAAAGATGGGGCGAGAAGCAAATATTCCATTTTCTAGGCTACAACAAACCTTTTTGGTACTTACTACAGTGGAACTGAGACATCCCACTAGGCAAAGGTCCTCGCTGCAACCTCTAAAAACACTATTGTGACTATAAAACTCTATATTTTTATAAAAAAACAGAAACAAAAAATAAACAAAACAAAAATAAAAAAGGTGAAACAATGTTGGTAGAAGGAGGAGGTCAAAGCTGCTGTCCCGCCAGTTACATGAACGATGAGAGATAGAACACCGAGGATCAGGCTGATGAGACCATTAAAGACACCTGATAATGAGAACGCTCCACTTACAGGTATTATTATATTCTCATTTGTTCTGTGATTTTAAACCAACAATATTGTTTTTTTTGTTTTTAAAGTTTATCAGAAGAGTAAGGTGGAGAATGCTGGTTGGTATCTATCACATAGGAAAACGGTTTTTAATATATAGATAACACTTGAAATCAGGGTGATCTTGAAGTATAAGCGGTAGCTTGAGAGCAACCAGATATTATAATTTGGCGTTAGCTACCAGGAGATTTGCTTGGGAAACCACGCGGTTAAAATCTGACTTACAAACTATGCTTAGCATCCTGTTAGCTATCAGTATTTAGCAGATTTTAGCTGAGCAGTCTATAAACTTTATTATTTCTCCCTAGGGTCGTAAAAAGTGAACAAAATTCTGATTTTGGAGTAAACCCAGACTGAGCAGATGCCATATTACTAATTACTGAGGACCAAGATGCCCATTGTGTTGTGTCACCATGATCACATTGTGCAACAAACTCGGCGTGACATTTGTGTACCGGTGACAGGAGGAGAATTATCAGTCGCAGTAAGTGAACTCAGCTATATGGTTTGGTATTTCAGCCAGAGACATGAGACTGTACGTATAAGCTCGGCCTTACTTTATGCAGTAGGTGGTCTAGAGAAAAGCATCTCGGCTTCTCATCATTTTATTTCTCTTGCAAGGTGTATCCAGTCCACGGATTCATCCTTTACTTGTGTGATATTCTCATTCCCTACAGGAAGTGGCAAAGAGAGCACACAGCAAAGCTGTCCATATAGCTCCCCCTCTAGCTCCACCCCCCAGTCATTCTCTTTGCCGGCTCTAAGCACTAGGGTCTCTCTACGGGAGGGTAAAGTGAATGTGGTGTTAGAATTGTAGTTTTATATCTTCAATCAAGAGTTTGTTATTTTTAAATGGTACCGGTTTGTACTATTTACTCTCTAGCAGAAAAGTGATGAAGAATTCTGCTGAGAGGAAAATGATTTTAGCATGTTGTAACTAAAATCCACTGCTGTTCTCACAGGACTGAGGAGTACCAGAAAACTTCAGTTGGGGGGAACAGTTTGCAGGCTTGACTGCAATGAGGTATGTTCAGTCAATTATTTCTAGACATGACTGAGATAATGCTAGAAGACTGACAAGATCCCCATGTGGGGAGGGTAAGCTATGTTCTGAGACTTAGTATAGAATTGAATACTTATATAACAGGGCTAAATAGGCTGGTTGACACTAATGCAGGGCAATCGATTATTTATTTAAGAAATACTCGTTGGAGACACTTTTTTAAGCACTTTGGAGTGTTTTACTGGGGTTATTATCCACATGGCATAAATTTAGTCACTTAGAAGTGATTTTTGTAGGCCTCACAACTCCGGAGTGGAGTGGGAGGGGCCTAATTTTGCGCCTCAGATGCGCACTTAGAATTGAAAGACTGTTCATGCTGCTTCACATGGAGGGTCCAGCTGCTGATTGAGGGCCTAAAAGAAGCTTTATTCCCCCAAATCTGATCCCTAAGGGCAGGTAGGGCTACAGCAGTAAGCTGTGGCAAGGTGCTGTAGTTAATTAACCGGTTGTTGGCTTTAGGCTGCTCCGGTTTGGGCATTAAAGGGTTAATCGTTCTGAAACTTGTGGTGCAATCACATTAAAGCCTTAGGTACATACTGTGAAAATTTCAAAAAGATTGGTGCATTTTTCACTGTTTTGTAAAATTGTGTGCTCTTTTTATTTCTTAAAGGCACAGTAAAGTTTTTTCAAATTGTGTTTTTTATTTGATTAAAGTGTTTTCCAAGCCTGCTTATGTATACTACTAGTCTGTTAAACATGTCTGACACTAAGGAAAATCCTTGTTCAATGTGTTTAGAAGCCATGGTGGAACCCCCTCTCAGAATGTGTCCCAATTGCACTAATATGTCTATACACTTTAAAGATCATTTCTCCAACATAGGTGTGTCCGGTCCACGGCGTCATCCTTACTTGTGGGATATTCTCTTCCCCAACAGGAAATGGCAAAGAGCCCAGCAAAGCTGGTCACATGATCCCTCCTAGGCTCCGCCTACCCCAGTCATTCTCTTTGCCGTTGTACAGGCAACATCTCCACGGAGATGGCTTAGAGTTTTTTAGTGTTTAACTGTAGTTTTTATTATTCAATCAAGAGTTTGTTATTTTGAAATAGTGCTGGTATGTACTATTTACTCAGAAACAGAAAAGAGATGAAGATTTCTGTTTGTATGAGGAAAATGATTTTAGCAACCGTAACTAAAATCCATGGCTGTTCCACACAGGACTGTTGAGAGCAATTAACTTCAGTTGGGGGAACAGTGTGCAGTCTCTTGCTGCTTGAGGTATGACACATTCTAACAAGACGATGTAATGCTGGAAGCTGTCATTTTCCCTATGGGATCCGGTAAGCCATGTTTATTACGATCGTAAATAAGGGCTTCACAAGGGCTTATTAAGACTGTAGACTTTTTCTGGGCTAAATCGATTCATTATTAACACATATTTAGCCTTGAGGAATCATTTTATCTGGGTATTTTGATATAATAATATCGGCAGGCACTGTATTAGACACCTTATTCCTTAGGGGCTTTCCCAAAGCATAAGCAGAGCCTCATTTTCGCGCCGGTGTGGCGCACTTGTTTTTGAGAGGCATGGCATGCAGTCGCATGTGAGAGGAGCTCTGATACTTAGAAAAGACTTTCTGAAGGCGTCATTTGGTATCGTATTCCCCTTTGGGCTTGGTTGGGTCTCAGCAAAGCAGATACCAGGGACTGTAAAGGGGTTAAAGTTTAAAACGGCTCCGGTTCCGTTATTTTAAGGGTTAAAGCTTCCAAATTTGGTGTGCAATACTTTTAAGGCTTTAAGACACTGTGGTGAAAATTTGATAAATTTTGAACAATTCCTTCATGTTTTTTCGCAATTGCAGTAATAAAGTGTGTTCAGTTTAAAATTTAAAGTGACAGTAACGGTTTTATTTTAAAACGTTTTTGTACTTTGTTATCAAGTTTATGCCTGTTTAACATGTCTGAACTACCAGATAGACTGTGTTCTGAATGTGGGGAAGCCAGAATTCCTATTCGTTTAAATAAATGTGATTTATGTGATAATGACAATGATGCCCAAGATGATTCCTCAAGTGAGGGGAGTAAGCATGGTACTGCATCATTCCCTCCTTCGTCTACACGAGTCTTGCCCACTCAGGAGGCCCCTAGTACATCTAGCGCGCCAATACTCCTTACTATGCAACAATTAACGGCTGTAATGGATAATTCTGTCAAAAACATTTTAGCCAAAATAAACACTTGTCAGCGTAAGCGCGGCTGCTCTGTTTTAGATACTGAAGAGCATGACGACGCTGATATTAATATCTCTGAAGGGCCCCTAACCCAGTCTGATGGGGCCAGGGAAGTTTTGTCTGAGGGAGAAATTACTGATTCAGGGAACATTTCTCAACAGGCTGAACCTGATGTGATTGCATTTAAATTTAAGTTGGAACATCTCCGCATTCTGCTTAAGGAGGTATTATCCACTCTGGATGATTGTGACAAGTTGGTCATCCCAGAGAAACTATGTAAAATGGACAAGTTCCTAGAGGTGCCGGGGCTCCCAGAAGCTTTTCCTATACCCAAGCGGGTGGCGGACATTGTTAATAAAGAATGGGAGAGGCCAGGTATTCCTTTCGTCCCTCCCCCCATATTTAAAAAATTGTTTCCTATGGTCGACCCCAGAAAGGACTTATGGCAGACAGTCCCCAAGGTCGAGGGAGCGGTTTCCACTTTAAACAAACGCACCACTATACCCATAGAGGATAGTTGTGCTTTCAAAGATCCTATGGATAAAAAATTAGAAGGTTTGCTTAAAAAGATGTTTGTGCAGCAGGGTTACCTTCTACAACCAATTTCATGCATTGTCCCTGTCGCTACAGCCGCATGTTTCTGGTTCGATGAGCTGATAAAGGCGGTCGATAGTGATTCTCCTCCTTATGAGGAGATTATGGACAGAATCAATGCTCTCAAATTGGCTAATTCTTTCACCCTCGACGCCACTTTGCAATTGGCTAGGTTAGCGGCTAAGAATTCTGGGTTTGCTATTGTGGCGCGCAGAGCGCTTTGGTTGAAATCTTGGTCGGCTGATGCGTCTTCCAAGAACAAGCTACTTAACATTCCTTTCAAGGGGAAAACGCTGTTTGGCCCTGACTTGAAAGAGATTATCTCTGATATCACTGGGGGTAAGGGCCACGCCCTTCCTCAGGATCGGCCTTTCAAGGCAAAAAATAAACCTAATTTTCGTCCCTTTCGTAGAAACGGACCAGCCCAAGGTGCTACGTCCTCTAAGCAAGAGGGTAATACTTCTCAAGCCAAGCCAGCTTGGAGACCAATGCAAGGCTGGAACAAAGGAAAGCAGGCCAAGAAACCTGCCACTGCTACCAAGACTGCATGAAATGTTGGCCCCCGATCCGGGACCGGATCTGGTGGGGGGCAGACTCTCTCTCTTCGCTCAGGCTTGGGCAAGAGATGTTCTGGATCCTTGGGCGCTAGAAATAGTCTCCCAAGGTTATCTTCTGGAATTCAAGGGACTTCCCCCAAGGGGGAGGTTCCACAGGTCTCAGTTGTCTTCAGACCACATAAAAAGACAGGCATTCTTACATTGTGTAGAAGACCTGTTAAAAATGGGAGTGATTCATCCTGTTCCATTAAGAGAACAAGGGATGGGGTTCTACTCCAATCTGTTCATAGTTCCCAAAAAAGGGGGAACGTTCAGACCAATCTTAGATCTCAAGATCTTAAACAAGTTTCTCAAGGTTCCATCGTTCAAGATGGAAACCATTCGAACTATTCTTCCTTCCATCCAGGAAGGTCAATTCATGACCACGGTGGATTTAAAGGATGCGTATCTACATATTCCTATCCACAAGGAACATCATCGGTTCCTAAGGTTCGCATTCCTGGACAAACATTACCAGTTCGTGGCGCTTCCTTTCGGATTAGCCACTGCTCCAAGGATTTTCACAAAGGTACTAGGGTCCCTTCTAGCTGTGCTAAGACCAAGGGGCATTGCTGTAGTACCTTACTTGGACGACATTCTGATTCAGGCGTCGTCCCTTCCTCAAGCAAAGGCTCACACGGACATCGTCCTGGCCTTTCTCAGATCTCACGGATGGAAAGTGAACGTGGAAAAGAGTTCTCTATCCCCGTCAACAAGGGTTCCCTTCTTGGGAACAATTATAGACTCCTTAGAAATGAGGATTTTTCTAACAGAGGCCAGAAAAACAAAACTTCTAGACTCTTGTCGGATACTTCATTCCGTTCCTCTTCCTTCCATAGCTCAGTGCATGGAAGTGATCGGGTTGATGGTAGCGGCAATGGACATAGTTCCTTTTGCGCGCATTCATCTAAGACCATTACAACTGTGCATGCTCAGTCAGTGGAATGGGGACTATACAGACTTGTCTCCGAAGATACAAGTAAATCAGAGGACCAGAGACTCACTCCGTTGGTGGCTGTCCCTGGACAACCTGTCACAAGGGATGACATTCCGCAGACCAGAGTGGGTCATTGTCACGACCGACGCCAGTCTGATGGGCTGGGGCGCGGTCTGGGGATCCCTGAAAGCTCAGGGTCTTTGGTCTCGGGAAGAATCTCTTCTACCGATAAATATTCTGGAACTGAGAGCGATATTCAATGCTCTCAAGGCTTGGCCTCAGCTAGCGAGGGCCAAGTTCATACGGTTTCAATCAGACAACATGACAACTGTTGCGTACATCAACCATCAGGGGGGAACAAGGAGTTCCCTAGCGATGGAAGAAGTGACCAAAATCATTCTATGGGCGGAGTCTCACTCCTGCCACCTGTCTGCTATCCACATCCCAGGAGTGGAAAATTGGGAAGCGGATTTTCTGAGTCGTCAGACATTGCATCCGGGGGAGTGGGAACTCCATCCGGAAATCTTTGCCCAAGTCACTCAGCTGTGGGGCATTCCAGACATGGATCTGATGGCCTCTCGTCAGAACTTCAAAGTTCCTTGCTACGGGTCCAGATCCAGGGATCCCAAGGCGGCTCTAGTGGATGCACTAGTAGCACCTTGGACCTTCAAACTAGCTTATGTGTTCCCGCCCTTTCCTCTCATCCCCAGGCTGGTAGCCAGGATCAATCAGGAGAGGGCGTCGGTGATCTTGATAGCTCCTGCGTGGCCACGCAGGACTTGGTATGCAGATCTGGTGAATATGTCATCGGCTCCACCTTGGAAGCTACCTTTGAGACGAGACCTTCTTGTTCAGGGTCCGTTCGAACATCCGAATCTGGTTTCACTCCAGCTGACTGCTTGGAGATTGAACGCTTGATTTTATCGAAGCGAGGGTTCTCAGATTCTGTTATCGATACTCTTATTCAGGCCAGAAAGCCTGTAACTAGAAAGATTTACCACAAAATTTGGAAAAAATATATCTGTTGGTGTGAATCTAAAGGATTCCCTTGGGACAAGGTTAAGATTCCTAGGATCCTATCCTTCCTTCAAGAAGGATTGGAAAAAGGATTATCTGCAAGTTCCCTGAAGGGACAGATTTCTGCCTTGTCGGTGTTACTTCACAAAAAACTGGCTGCTGTGCCAGATGTTCAAGCTTTTGTTCAGGCTCTGGTTAGAATTAAGCCTGTTTACAAACCTTTGACTCCTCCTTGGAGTCTCAATTTAGTTCTTTCAGTTCTTCAGGGGGTTCCGTTTGAACCCTTGCATTCCGTTGATATTAAATTATTATCTTGGAAAGTTTTGTTTTTAGTTGCAATTTCTTCTGCCAGAAGAGTTTCAGAATTATCTGCTCTGCAGTGTTCTCCTCCTTATCTGGTGTTCCATGCAGATAAGGTGGTTTTACGTACTAAACCTGGTTTTCTTCCAAAAGTTGTTTCTAACAAAAACATTAACCAGGAGATTATCGTACCTTCTCTGTGTCCGAAACCAGTTTCAAAGAAGGAACGTTTGTTGCACAATTTGGATGTTGTTCGCGCTCTAAAATTCTATTTAGATGCTACAAAGGATTTTAGACAAACATCTTCCTTGTTTGTTGTTTATTCCGGTAAAAGGAGAGGTCAAAAAGCAACTTCTACCTCTCTCTCTTTTTGGATTAAAAGCATCATCAGATTGGCTTACGAGACTGCCGGACGGCAGCCTCCCGAAAGAATCACAGCTCATTCCACTAGGGCTGTGGCTTCCACATGGGCCTTCAAGAACGAGGCTTCTGTTGATCAGATATGTAGGGCAGCGACTTGGTCTTCACTGCACACTTTTACCAAATTTTACAAGTTTGATACTTTTGCTTCTTCTGAGGCTATTTTTGGGAGAAAGGTTTTGCAAGCCGTGGTGCCTTCCATTTAGGTGACCTGATTTGCTCCCTCCCTTCATCCGTGTCCTAAAGCTTTGGTATTGGTTCCCACAAGTAAGGATGACGCCGTGGACCGGACACACCTATGTTGGAGAAAACAGAATTTATGTTTACCTGATAAATTACTTTCTCCAACGGTGTGTCCGGTCCACGGCCCGCCCTGGTTTTTTAATCAGGTCTGATAATTTATTTTCTTTAACTACAGTCACCACGGTACCATATGGTTTCTCCTATGCAAATATTCCTCCTTAACGTCGGTCGAATGACTGGGGTAGGCGGAGCCTAGGAGGGATCATGTGACCAGCTTTGCTGGGCTCTTTGCCATTTCCTGTTGGGGAAGAGAATATCCCACAAGTAAGGATGACGCCGTGGACCGGACACACCGTTGGAGAAAGTAATTTATCAGGTAAACATAAATTCTGTTATTGTTGCACTTAAGTGTGGCCCTAGATGATTCTCAGACTGAAGGTAATGAGGATAGTCCGCCTACCTCTCCCCATGTGTCACAACCAGTTACGCCCGCTCAATCGATGCCTAGTACCTCTAGTGCGTCTGCCCCTATTACATTGCAACAACTAGCGACAGTCATGGATAATTCCCTTGCGGCCTTTCTATCCAAACTGCCAGTTTTTCCTGCAAAGCGCGATAGCTCTGTTTTAAGAACAGATTATGAGCAGTCTGAAACTTTGGTAGCCTTATCTGATGTACCCTCACAACACTCCGAAGTGGGGGTGAGGGATTTGATGTCTGAGGGAGAAATTTCCGACTCAGGAAAGGTTTCTCATCAGGCAGAGTCAGATTCATTAGCGTTTAAATTTAAACTGGAACACCTCCGCGTATTGCTCAGGGAGGTATTAGCCACTCTGGATGATTGTGACCCTATGGTGGTCCCAGAGAAATTGTGTAAAATGGACAAGTACCTAGAGGTCCCTGTATACACTGATGCGTTTCCGATCCCCAAAAGGGTTGCGGATATTGTTACTAGGAAGTGGGATAGACCAGGTGTCCCTTTTGTTCCCCCCCCCCCTATTTTTAAGAAAATGTTCCCCATAACTGACCCCAGGCAGGACTCGTGGCAGGCGGTCCCTAAGGTTGAGGGGGCTGTTTCTTCACTTGCTAAGCGCACAACCATACCAATTGAAGACAGTTGTGATTTTAAAGATCCTATGGATAAAAAGTTAGAAGGTTTACTTAAGAAAATTTTTGTTCAACAAGATTTCCTTCTCCAACCTATTGCCTGCATTATTCCTGTAACTACTGCAGCGGCTTTCTGGTTTGAGGCGCTGGAGGAGTCGCTCCAGACGGAGACCTAATATGACGAAATTATGGATAGAATTAAGGCTCTAAAGCTGGCTAATTCTTTTATCACAGATGCCGCTTTGCAGTTAGCTAAGTTAGCGGCAAAAAATTCAGGTTTCACCATTATGGCGCGCAGAGCACTTTGGCTCAAGTCATGGTCGGCCGATGTGTCGTCAAAATCCAAATGATTAAATATCCCTTTCAAGGGAAAGACCCTTTTCGGGCCAGAATTGAAAGAGATTATTTCAGAAATCACCGGGGGAAAGGGCCATGCTCTCCCTCAGGACAAGCCCTTTAAGGCTAGAAACAAAGCTAATTTTCGTTCCTTTCGTAACTTCAGGAGCGGTCCCGCTTCAGCCTCTACAGCTGCAAAGCAAGAGGGTAACGCTTCACAGCCCAAGGCATCCTGGAAGCCTTACCAGGGCTGGAACAAGGGTAAACAGGCCAAAAAGCCTGCAGCTGCTACCAAGACAGCATGAAGGGGTAGCCCCCGATCCGGGACCGGATCTAGTAGGGGGCAGACTCTCTCTTCGCTCAGGCCTGGGCAAGAGATGTTCACGATCCCTGGGCATTAGAGATTGTTACCCAGGGATATCTTCTAGAATTCAAGGACTCCCCTCCAAGGGGAAGGTTCCACATTTCTCGTCTGTCTACAGACCAGACAAAGAAAGAGGCGTTTTTACGCTGTGTAGAAGATCTACTTACAATGGGAGTGATCCACCCAGTTCCGATTGTAGAACAAGGACTGGGGTTTTACTCAAACCTGTTTGTGGTTACCAAAAAAGAAGGAACTTTCTCTTGTTAAGTGTATCCAGTCCACGGATCATCCATTACTTGTGGGATATTCTCCTTCCCAACAGGAAGTTGCAAGAGGATCACCCACAGCAGAGCTGCTATATAGCTCCTCCCCTCACTGCCATATCCAGTCATTCTCTTGCAACTCTCAACAAAGATGGACGTAGTAAGAGGAGAGTGGTGTATTATAGTTAGTTTTTTAACTTCAATCAAAAGTTTGTTATTTTTAAATGGTACCGGAGTGTACTGTTTATCTCAGGCAGTATTTAGAAGAAGAATCTGCCTGCATTTTCTATGATCTTAGCAGAAGTAACTAAGATCCATGGCTGTTCTCACATATTCTGAGGAGTGAGGTAACTTCAGAGAGGGAATGGCGTGCAGGTTTTCCTGCAATAAGGTATGTGCAGTTAATATATTTCTAGGGATGGAATTTGCTAGAAAAATGCTGCTGATACCGGATTAATGTAAGTTAAGCCTTAAATGCAGTGATAGCGACTGGTATCAGGCTTATTAACAGAGATACATACTCTTATAAAAGTGAAATATAAAACGTTTGCTGGCATGTTAATCGTTTTTATATATGTTTGGTGACAAAACTTATTGGGGCCTAGTTTTTTTCCACATGGCTAGTTTGATTTTTGCCTAGAAACAGGCTTTCCACTGTTGCAATATGAGTGGGAAGGGCCTATGTTAGTGCTTTTCTGTGTAGCTAAAAATACTGACAGACATTCAGCTTCCCTCTGCATGATACAGGACATCTCTGAAGGGCTCAAAAGGCTTCAAAGTCGTGTTTGAGGAGGGTAACAATCACAGTAGACTGTGGCAGTTGTTGTGACTGTGTTTAAAAAACGTTTTTGTCATTTATTATTCTGTTTTTGTTATTAAGGGGTTAATCATCCATTTGCAAGTGGGTGCAATGCTCTGCTGACTTGTTACATACACTGTAAAAATTTTGTTAGTGTAACTGCCTTTTTTCACTGTTATTTCAAATTTTGTCAAAATTTGTTTCTCTTAAAGGCACAGTAACGTTTTTTATATTGCTTGTTAACTTGCTTTAAAGTGTTTTCCAAGCTTGCTAGTCTCATTGCTAGTCTGTACAAACATGTCTGAAACAGAGGATACTTGTTCATTATGTTTAAAAGCCATGGTGGAGCCCCATAGGAGAATGTGTACTAAATGTATTGATTTCACCTTAAACAGTAAAGATCAGTCTTTATCTATAAAAGAATTGTCACCAGAGGGGTCTGTCGAGGGGGAAGTTATGCCGACTAACTCTCCCCACGTGTCGGACCCTTCGCCTCCCGCTCAAGGGACGCACGCTAATATGGCGCCAAGTACATCAGGGACGCCCATAGCGATTACTTTGCAGGACATGGCGGCAATCATGAATAATACCCTGTCAGAGATATTATCCAGATTGCCTGAATTGAGAGGCAAGCGCGATAGCTCTGGGGTTAGACGAGATACAGAGCGCGTAGATGCTGTAAGAGCCATGTCTGATACTGCGTCACAATATGCAGAACCTGAGGACGGAGAGCTTCAGTCTGTGGGTGACGTCTCTGAATCGGGGAGACCTGATTCAGAGATTTCTAATTTTAAATTTAAGCTTGAGAACCTCCGTGTATTGCTTGGGGAGGTATTAGCTGCTCTGAATGACTGTGACACAATTGCAGTGCCAGAGAAATTGTGTAGGCTGGATAAATACTATGCAGTGCCGGTGAGTACTGATGTTTTTCCAATACCTAAAAGGCTTACAGAAATTATTAGTAAGGAGTGGGATAGGCCCGGTGTGCCCTTTTCCCCACCTCCTATATTTAGAAAAATGTTTCCAATGGATGCCACTACACGGGACTTATGGCAGACTGTCCCTAAGGTAGAGGGAGCAGTTTCTACTTTAGCAAAGCGTACCACTATCCCGGTTGAGGACAGTTGTGCTTTTTCAGATCCAATGGATAAACAATTAGAGGGTTACCTTAAGAAAATGTTTATTCAACAAGGTTTTATTTTACAGCCCCTTGCATGCATTGCGCCTGTCACTGCTGCGGCGGCATTCTGGTTTGAGGCCCTGGAAGAGGCCATCCATACAGCTCCATTGACTGAAATTGTTGACAAGCTTAGAACTCTTAAGCTAGCTAACTCATTTGTTTCTGATGCCATTGTTCATTTGACTAAACTAACGGCTAAGAATTCCGGATTCGCCATCCAGGCGCGTAGGGCACTATGACTCAAATCCTGGTCAGCTGATGTGACTTCAAAGTCTAAATTACTCAACATTCCTTTCAAGGGGCAGACCTTATTCGGGCCTGGTTTGAAAGAAATTATTGCTGACATTACTGGAGGTAAGGGTCATACCCTTCCTCAGGACAGGGCCAAATCAAAGGCCAAACAGTCTAATTTTCGTGCCCGTCGAAATTTCAAGGCAGGTGCAGCATCAACTTCCTCTGCTTCAAAACAAGAGGGAACTTTTGCTCAATCCAAGCAGGCCTGGAAACCTAACCAGTCCTGGAACAAGGGCAAGCAGGCCAGGAAGCCTGCTGCTGCCTCTAAGACAGCATGAAGGAGCGGCCCCTATCCGACAACGGATCTAGTAGGGGGCAGACTCTCTCTCTTTGCCCAGGCGTGGGCAAGAGATGTTCAGGATCCCTGGGCGTTGGAGATCATATCTCAGGGATATCTTTTGGACTTCAAAGCTTCTCCTCCACAAGGGAGATTTCACCTTTCAAGATTATCTGCAAACCAGATAAAGAAAGAGGCATTCCTAAGCTGCGTACAATATCTCCTTGTAATGGGAGTGATCCATCCAGTTCCGCGGACGGAACAAGGACAGGGGTTTTATTCAAATCTGTTTGTCGTTCCCAAAAAAGAGGGAACCTTCAGACCAATTTTGGATTTAAAGATCCTAAATAAATTCCTCAGAGTTCCGTCATTCAAGATGGAAACTATTCGAACCATTTTACCCATGATCCAAGAGGGTCAGTACATGACCACAGTGGACTTAAAGGATGCCTACCTTCACATTCCGATTCACAAGAATCATCATCAGTTCCTGAGGTTTGCTTTTCTAGACAGGCATTACCAATTTGTAGCTCTTCCATTCGGGTTGGCTACAGCCCCAAGAATTTTTACAAAGGTTATGGGCTCACTTCTGGCGGTCCTAAGACCGCGAGGCATAGCGGTGGCTCCTTACCTGGACGATATCCTGATACAGGCGTCAAGCTTTCAAATTGCCAAATCTCATACAGAGATAGTTCTGGCATTCCTGAGGTCGCATGGGTGGAAAGTGAACGAAGAAAAGAGTTCTCTATCTCCTCTCACGAGGGTTTCCTTCCTAGGGACTCTAATAGATTCTGTAGAAATGAAAATTTACCTGACGGAGTCCAGGTTATCAAAACTTCTAAATGCTTGCCGTGTTCTTCACTCCATTCCGCGCCCCACGGTGGCTCAGTGCATGGAAGTAATCGGCTTAATGGTAGCGGCGATGGACATAGTGCCATTCGCGTGCCTGCATCTCAGACCGCTGCAATTATGCATGCTCAGTCAGTAGAATGGGTATTACACAGATTTGTCCCCTCTACTAAATCTGGATCAGGAAAGCAGAGATTCTCTTCTCTGGTGGTTATCTCGGGCCCATCTGTCCAAGGGTATGACCTTTCGCAGACCAGATTGGACAATTGTAACAACAGATGCCAGCCTTCTAGGTTGGGGTGCAGTCTGGAACTCCCTGAAGGCTCAGGGTTCATGGACTCAGGAGGAGAAACTCCTCCCAATAAATATTCTGGAGTTAAGAGCAATATTCAATGCTCTTCTGGCTTGGCCTCAGCTAGCAACACTGAGGTTCATCAGATTTCAGTCGGACAACATCACGACTGTGGCTTACATCAACCATCAAGGGGGAACCAGGAGTTCCCTAGCGATGTCAGAAGTCTCCAAGATAATTCGCTGGGCAGAGACTCACTCTTGCCACCTGTCAGCGATCCATATCCCAGGTGTAGAGAACTGGGAGGCGGATTTTCTAAGTCGTCAGACTTTTCATCCGGGGGAATGGGAACTCCATCCGGAGGTGTTTGCTCAATTGGTTCTCCGTTGGGGCAAACCAGAATTGGATCTCATGGCGTCTCGCCAGAACGCCAAGCTTCCTTGTTACGGATCTAGGTCCAGGGACCCAGAAGCGGCACTGATAGATGCTCTAGCAGCGCCTTGGTTCTTCAACCTGGCTTTTGTGTTTCCACCGTTTCCTCTGCTCCCTCGTCTGATTGCCAAAATCAAACAGGAAAGAGCATCGGTGATATTGATAGCGCCTGCGTGGCCACGCAGGACCTGGTATGCAGACCTAGTGGACATGTCATCCTTTCCACCATGGTCTCTGCCTCTGAGACAAGACCTTCTAATACAAGGTCCTTTCAATCATCCGAATCTACTTTCTCTGAGACTGACTGCATGGAGATTGAATGCTTGATCCTATCAAAGCGTGGCTTTTCCAAGTCAGTAATTGATACCTTAATACAGGCACGAAAGCCTGTCACCAGGAAAATTTACCACAAGATATGGCGTAAATATCTTCATTGGTGTGAATCCAAGAATTACTCATGGAGTAGGGTTAGGATTCCTAGGATATTGTCCTTCCTCCAAGAGGGTTTGGACAAAGGATTATCAGCTAGTTCTTTAAAGGGACAGATTTCTGCTCTGTCTATTCTTTTACACAAGCGTCTGGCAGAAGTTCCAGACGTTCAGGCATTTTGTCAGGCTTTAGTTAGAATTAAGCCTGTGTTTAAACCTGTTGCTCCTCCATGGAGCTTAAACTTGGTTCTTAAAGTTCTTCAAGGGGTTCCGTTTGAACCCCTTCATTCTATTGATATCAAACTTCTTTAATGGAAAGTTCTTTTTCTGATGGCTATTTCCTCGGCTCGAAGAGTCGCAGTTATCTGCCTTACATTGTGATTCTCCTTATCTGATCTTTCATTCAGATAAAGTTGTTCTGCGTACAAAACCTGGGTTTTTACCTAAGGTGGTTTCTAACGAGAATATCAATCAAGAGATTGTTGTTCCATCATTATGTCCTAATCCTTCTTCAAAGAAGGAACGTCTTTTGCATAATCTAGACGTAGTCTGTGCCTTGAAGTTTTACTTACAGGCTACTAAAGATTTTCGCCAAACATCTAACCTGTTTGTTGTTTACTCTGGACAGAGGAGAGGTCAGAAGGCCTCGGCAACCTCTCTTTCTTTTTGGCTTCGGAGTATAATCCGTTTAGCCTATGAGACTGCTGGACAGCAGCCTCCTGAAAGGATTACAGCTCATTCTACTAGAGTTGTGGCTTCCACCTGGGCCTTTAAAAATGAGGCCTCTGTTGAACAGATTTGCAAGGCTGCAACTTGGTCTTCCCTTCATACTTTTTCCAAATTTTACAAATGTGATACTTTTGCTTCTTCGGAGGCTGTTTTTGGGAGAAAGGTTCTACAGGCAGTGGTTCCTTCCGTTTAAGTTCCTGCCTTGTCCCTCCCATCATCCGTGTACTTTAGCTTTGGTATTGGTATCCCACAAGTAATGTATGATCCGTGGACTGGATACACTTAACAAGAGAAAACATAATTTATGCTTACCTGATAAATTTATTTCTCTTGTAGTGTATCCAGTCCACGGCCCGCCCTGTCCTTTTCAGGCAGGTCTAAATTTTAATTAAACTACAGTCACCACTGCACCCTATGGTTTCTCCTTTCTCGGCTTGTTTCGGTCGAATGACTGGATATGGCAGTGAGGGGAGGAGCTATATAGCAGCTCTGCTGTGGGTGATCCTCTTGCAACTTCCTGTTGGGAAGGAGAATATCCCACAAGTAATGGATGATCCGTGGACTGGATACACTACAAGAGAAATAAATTTATCAGGTAAGCATAAATTATGTTTTCAGACCAATCCTGGATCTCAAAATTCTAAACAAATTCCTCAGAGTCCCATCATTCAAGATAGAGACCATTCGGACAATCTTACCAATGATCCAGGAGGGTCAATATATGACTACCGTGGATCTAAAGGATGCGTATCTGCATATTCCTATCCACAAAGATCATCACCAGTTTCTCAGGTTCGCCTTTCTGGACAAGCATTATCAGTTTGTGGCTCTTCCTTTTGGGTTGGCCACTGCTCCCAGAATTTTCACAAAGGTGCTAGGGTCCCTCCTGGCGGTGCTAAGACCGCGGGGCATAGCAGTGGCGCCTTACTTAGACGACATCTTAATTCAGGCGTCGACTTTCCAAAGAACCAAGTCTCACACGGAGATCGCATTGGCCTTTCTGAGGTCTCACGGGTGGAAGGTGAACGTAAAAAAGAGTTCTCTCTCCCCCCTCACAAGAGTTCCATTCCTAGGAACCCTGATAGACTTGGTAGAAATGAAAATATTTCTGACGGAGGTCAGAAAGTTAAAACTGTTAACTACTTGCCGAGCTCTTCGTTCCATTCCTCGGCCATCTGTAGCTCAGTGCATGGAGACAATCGGACTAATGGTAGCGGCAATGGACATAGTCCCTTTTGCTCGGATCCACCTCAGACCACTGCAACTATGCATGCTCAAACAGTGGAATGGGGATTATGCAGATTTGTCTCCTCAAATTCAGTTGGACCAGGAGACCAGAGATTCTCTTCTCTGGTGGTTCTCTCAGGATCTCCTGTCTCAGGGAATATGTTTCCGCAGACCAGAGTGGATCATTGTAACGACCGATGCCAGTCTGTTAGGCTGGGGTGCGGTCTGGGACTCCCTGAAAGCTCAGGGCTTATGGTCTCTGGAAGAAACTCTTCTCCCGATAAACATTCTGGAACTGAGGGCGATATTCAACGCTCTTCAGGCATGGCCTCAACTAGCTGCGGCCAAATTTATCAGATTTCAGTCGGACAACATCACGACTGTAGCTTACGTCAATCATCAAGGGGGAACAAACAGTTCCCTAGCGATGACGGAAGTAACCAAAATAATCAGGTGGGCGGAGGATCACTCCTGCCATCTCTCAGCAATTCACATCCCAGGAGTAGACAACTGGGAGGCGGATTTTCTAAGTCGTCAGACTTTTCACCCGGGGGAGTGGGAACTCCACCCGGAGGTATTTGCCCAGCTGACTCAGCTATGGGGCACTCCAGAGTTAGATCTGATGGCGTCCCGTCAGAACGCCAAACTTCCTCTCTACGGGGCCAGGTCCCGGGATCCCAAGGCGGTATTGATAGATGCTCTAGCAGCGCCTTGGTCCTTCAATCTGGCTTATGTTTTTCCACCGTTTCCTCTCCTCCCTCGTCTGGTCGCCAGAATCAAGCAGGAGAAGGCTTCGGTGATTCTGATAGCGCCTGCGTGGCCACGCAGGACTTGGTATGCAGACCTAGTGGACATGTCATCTGTCCCACCATGGACACTGCCAATGAGGCAGGATCTTCTAATACAGGGTCCGTTCAAGCATCCAAATCTAGTTTCTCTATGTCTGACTGCTTGGAGATTGAACGCTTAATTCTATCAAAGCGTGGTTTCTCTGAGTCAGTTATAGATACTCTGATTCAGGCTAGAAAGCCTGTCACCAGGAAAATCTACCATAAGATATTGCGGAAATATCTTTGTTGGTGTGAATCCAAGGGTTACTCGTGGAGTAAAATTAGGATTCCCAGGATATTGTCCTTTCTCCAAGAAGGATTGGAGAAAGGATTGTCAGCTAGTTCCTTAAAAGGACAAATATCTGCTCTGTCTATCCTTTTACACAAGCGTCTGGCAGAGGTACCAGACGTTCAAGCGTTTGCTCAGGCTTTAGTCAGAATCAAGCCTGTCTATAAACCTGTGACTCCGCCATGGAGTCTAAATCTAGTTCTTTCAGTTCTTCAAGGGGTTCCGTTTGAACCTTTACATTCCATAGATATTAAGTAGTTATCTTGGAAAGTTTGGTTTTTGGTAGCTATCTCTTCTGCTCGAAGAGTTTCAGAATTATCTGCCTTACAGTGTGATTCATCTTACCTGGTGTTCCACGCAGATAAGGTAGTTTTGCGTACCAAGCCTGGTTTTCTTCCTAAAGTTGTTTCTAACAAGAATATTAACCAGGAAATAGTTGTTCCTTCTCTGTGTCCTAATCCATCTTCAAAGAAGGAACGTCTACTACACAATCTTGATGTAGTTCGTGCTTTAAAGTTCTATTTACAAGCAACTAAGGATTTCAGACAAACATCTTCCTTGTTTGTTATCTATTCTGGTAAGAGGAGAGGTCAGAAAGCGACTGCTACCTCTCTTTCCTTTTGGCTGAAAAGCATCATCCGTTTGGCTTATGAGACTGCTGGCCAGCAGCCTCCTGAAATAATTACTGTTCATTCTACCAGAGCAGTGGCTTCCACATGGGCTTTCAAGAATGAGGCTTCTGTTGAACAGATTTGTAAGGCAGCGACTTGGGCTTCACTGCATACTTTTGCCAAATTTTACAAATTCGATACTTTTGCTTCTTCGGAGGCTATTTTTGGGAGAAAGGTTTTGCAAGCAGTGGTGCCTTCCGTTTAAGGTACTTGTCTTGTTCCCTCCCTTCATCCGTGTCCTAAAGCTTTGGTATTGGTATCCCACAAGTAAAGGATGAATCCGTGGACTGGATACACCTTGCAAGAGAAAACAGAATTTATGCTTACCTGATAAATTACTTTCTCTTGCGGTGTATCCAGTCCACGGCCCGCCCTGGCATTTAAGTCAGGTAAAAAAAAAATTGTTTAAACTACAGTCACCACTGCACCCTATGGTTTCTCCTTTTTCTTCCTAACCTTTGGTCGAATGACGGGGGTTGGAGCTAGAGGGGGAGCTATATGGACAGCTTTGCTGTGTGCTCTCTTTGCCACTTCCTGTAGGGAATGAGAATATCCCACAAGTAAAGGATGAATCCGTGGACTGGATACACCGCAAGAGAAAGTAATTTATCAGGTAAGCATAAATTCTGTTTTTCTTATATGCATTGTAGCATTGTCCATACAACTTTTGAACTCTTAAAATGTTGCCTTTATTTGACATTTCTTTTTCTTTGTATCTTACGGTCTTTAATAGTTACAACAGTAGCATTCATAAAAGGCTTAAACCAGTTCATTCTGTCCCTGCTACTGCATTAATACCGGTGTATGCAGCCTGCACATCAGTTCAGTGACCAGTTCTCTAGAAGCTTGTGGCGTAATATATATATAATGATTTAGCAATAGAGGACAATGCATTTACAGTATTTTTTTTATTAATAACAATTGTTTTAAGCCTTTTCAACAGAAAATAAACTGTATCATGTGACTTCCCTGCTGACCTTATTCATTTTGGTAAATGTTTGCAGATGTCGTACTTTTAATAAATACCACATGTTTGAGAACCATAAGAAACAGTTGGTGGTTGGTGCTCTTAATGTTTCTCAAGCAGAACCTGTGGCGGTAACGTGTAGCTTGCTTTTTGTTTTTACAGAAATAGTCTTCAGCCCACAATCCCTACCCGATCTCTCGCTGCGCTGCCTCAGATATACTGGCGCTTCTTCTACCTGCAGGACACATACCAGTTGTAGTTGAATGTGGATCATACCAAGCACAAGGTGGTTTATATCAGGAGAATGAACTGCTGCCCCCCCCCCCCCCCCCCCCCCCCCCTACGGTTTACCATCGGGAAAAGCTACATCGGCTCACAGACTGGAAATGTCTTGATATGGAATCCCAGAATGTTTTGCCTCTGTACACACAACAGGAGCTGAAGCATTACCCGTGGCCTATAGCACATTTTAAAGTTGTGTGTCTCAGGCATCTGTGGCTGGTGGTGGGGGGGATATAGATTCTTTTTCTGTTTTACCTGAATGTTATATCGCTTCTAGTACTGTATATTTTTTTTTAATTCTGAGGGCCACACAGTGTAATTTTGTATATTTTCCGCATGCCCTTTTATGGTGTAAAATGACTACAGAGCTATATTTTTTTAATTTAAAGAACAAAATAGAAATTTGCTTTTAACCTTTGTGAATTTGTAATGTAAGCTGAGAAATCTATGTAGGTATAAATGTACAGATACACAGCTGACAATCTAAGGTGCAGGTATGTATATTACACAGGGTAATTTGCTGGGAAAACCCCTGACAATGAGAAAACCAAATGAGTATATTTTATCGCACACACAATGCATTACGCCCCTAGCTATTGTACAGATGGTGTTAAACATTCTTATGTTATTTATTATATATTTTACTGGTTTATAACTCTGTAGTGTCGTCACATATTTGCTGTATTACATTTCATAACATTGAACAACTGGCGCCAATATAACTTGTAAACATTGTGCATCCTTATGATTGTTAATGGTCTGCAGAAGGTTTTAGGTTGAGTAGCCACTGCAACCGCCTGAGTGCAACACGAAGACGAGAAAATATGCCCCATGGTTTGTGCATAGTCTGGAGTGCGGGTCACTAATGCATAAGACAGTTATTTCTGCTTCCGGTATAAAATCCTTACACACCGGGGATTAACATACTATCTCTGATTATTAACTAGAATGACTGGTGTCCTGCTGCTTATTGTCACACCCTGTGCTGGAGGTTAGCACCAGTTGTAAGATTATAGAAATACTGCAGTATGTGTTAATAATAACAAAACAAAAAACTTTCTACCTCAATGACTCAACTTCAGTTTAATAAAACGTATACCCTGAATATTGCTGGTCCTGTAAGATTATTTTTTTTGTTCTTTATGTTTTTGTGATGCTGTTGTATTCATAAAGTTATTGTTCAAAATATGGGAAGATGAAAGTGGAAGAAAGGTTGTGTTGTAATTGGAACCTTAAAAGGACACAAAATATCTTGAGATTTTAATATTAAATATTTAGTAAAAAAGACTTTGCATTATTTATTTTGCCCTCCTAATTTATGTAGTTTGGCAGCAAACAATGTGTTCATTTAATAAAAAATGTTTACAATCACCTAGTATGCTATTTTATTGCAAGACTGCAAATTAATTACAAGGTGTTCTATGCCACTGTAATTGACTTCTCACATTTGCATAACAGCACATGATAACCCTTAGATATTAATGAAAGTTATTTTCTTTTCTAGAGCTGGCATAATTCTAAAACATGGTACATTTAAAGTTAGAGATTTTAGTCTTGAAATTCTTGTGTGAACAGGTAGGTCTTGAATTTTAATTTAAAAAATGTCCAGAGAAGGGGCTTCTTGTACTGTACTGGTGGGAATGCTTCATAGAGATGCAGTGACATGGTTATATTCTCAAACACACGCATTGTTGGTGACTTCCTGGCACATTTAAATTCAGGTCACACGTGCTGATCGAAGTCTGAGTTAGGACATAGAGCACTAGTTAATCTTTTAGATAGCTTGGTCCCTGATTGTGCGGAGCTTTGTAAGATCTTGAATAGTAAACACCATTTTATTGGTAACCACTGCGGGGAGTGGAGGATGGGTATCACGTGGGAAGTTTCACTGGCCAGTTAATAGCCTTGCTGTGGAGTTTTGTACCAAATGAAGACAATGGAGTTGTTTTTTTTGGGAGACATAATAAAGTGCATTGCAATAGTCTAAACGTGATTTCCGCGAAGCATGAGTAATTGAGAGAAGATCCTCTGCAGGTGCTTGATCCTGGCTATATTATTTAAATGAAAGAATGAGGCTTGGACTGTGGTAAATTATGTTTCATTATAAGTACACTAGTTCTGAGGTTTGTAGCTTTGGTCCTCCACATTCTAGACCAATTAGTTGATCTTGTAAAATTGGTTTCCCCTTAATGTGTTTCCATTAACTTGTACCAGCAGCAGAGTATAAAAAGTATGACATTGCTTCTTTAGGCTTATTTCTGTACATGAAATAGCTAGTTTTATATGGAAATAAAAAGGTCTAACAAAAATTAGACAATTATTATATGAAGAAGACGGGTTAACTATGAAGTCATTTGAAAGGTTACAGGAAGAATACGATCTAAGAAAAGAGCATTTCTTTGCTTAGTTACAGATTAAGAACTATTGCAGAAAACACAATTTATGCTTACCTGATAAATTACTTTCTCCAACGGTGTGTCCGGTCCACGGCGTCATCCTTACTTGTGGGAATATCTCTTCCCCAACAGGAAATGGCAAAAAGTCCCAGCAAAGCTGGCCATATAGTCCCTCCTAGGCTCCGCCCACCCCAGTCATTCAACCGACGGACAGGAGGAAAAAATAGGAGAAACCATAGGGTGTCGTGGTGACTGTAGTTAGAGAAAATAATTAATCGGACCTGATTAAAAAACCAGGGCGGGCCGTGGACCGGACACACCGTTGGAGAAAGTAATTTATCAGGTAAGCATAAATTCTGTTTTCTCCAACATTGGTGTGTCCGGTCCACGGCGTCATCCTTACTTGTGGGAACCAATACCAAAGCTTAGGACACGGATGAAGGGAGGGAGCAAATCAGGTTACCTAAACGGAAGGCACCACGGCTTGCAAAACCTTTCTCCCAAAAATAGCCTTCGAAGAAGCAAAAGTATCAAATTTGTAAAATTTGGCAAAAGTGTGCAGTGAAGACCAAGTCACTGCCTTACATATCTGATCAACAGAAACCTCGTTCTTGAAGGCCCATGTGGAAGCTACAGCCCTAGTGGAGTGAGCTGTGATTCTTTCAGGAGGCTGCCGTCCGGCAGTCTCATAAGCCAATCGGATGATGCTTTTAAGCCAAAAGGAAAGAGAGGTAGAAGTTGCTTTTTGACCTCTCCTTTTACCAGAATAGACGACAAACAGAGAAGAAGTTTGTCTGAACTCTTTTGTAGCTTCTAAGTAGAATTTTAGAGCACGGACTACATCTAAATTGTGTAGCAAACGTTCCTTCTTTGAAACTGGATTCGGACACAAAGAAGGTACAACTATCTCCTGATTAATATTTTTCTTTATATCCAGGATTGGTCTGAAAGTTCCCTCTTTTTTGGGAACTACAAACAGATTTGAGTAAAATCCCATTCCTTGTTCCGCCGTTGGAACTGGGTGTATCACTCCCATCTTTAACAGGTCTTCTACACAATGTAAGAATGCCTGTCTCTTTATTTGGTTTAAGGATAAGTGAGACATGTGGAACCTTCCCCTTGGGGGTAGTTCCTTGAATTCCAGAAGATAACCCTGAGAAACTATTTCTAGCGTCCAGGGATCCTGAACATCTCTTGCCCAAGCCTGAGCAAAGAGAGAGAGTCTGCCCCCCACTAGATCCGGTCCCGGATCGGGGGCTACTCCTTCATGCTGTTTTGTTAGCAGCGGCAGGCTTCTTGGCCTGCTTACCCTTGTTCCAGCCTTGCATCGGTTTCCAGGCTGGTTTGGTCTGTGAGGTATTACCCTCTTGCTTAGAGGATGCAGAATTAGAGCCTGGTCCGTTCCTGAAATTACGAAAGGAACGAAAATTAGACTTATTCATGGCTTTGAAAGGCCTATCTTGTGGGAGGGCGTGGCCCTTTCCCCCAGTGATGTCTGAGATAATCTCTTTCAATTCTGGCCCAAAGAGAGTTTTACCCTTGAAGGGGATATTAAGCAATTTTGTCTTGGATGATACATCCGCTGACCAAGACTTTAGCCAAAGCGCTCTGCGCGCCACAATTGCAAACCCTGAATTTTTCGCCGCTAATCTAGCTATTTGCAAAGCGGCATTTAAAATAAGAGTTAGCCAAATTAAGTGCGTGAACTCTGTCCATAACCTCCTCATATGGAGTCTCTCTACTGAGCGACTTTTCTAGTTCCTCGAACCAGAACCACGCTGCTGTAGTGACAGGAACAATGCACGAAATGGGTTGAAGAAGGTAACCTTGCTGTACAAAAATCTTTTTAAGCAAACCCTCCAATTTTTTATCCATAGGATCTTTGAAAGCACAATTATCCTCGATAGGAATAGTAGTGCGCTTGTTTAGAGTAGAAACTGCCCCCTCGACCTTAGGGACTGTCTGCCATAAGTCCTTTCTGGGGTCGACCATAGGAAATAATTTCTTAAATATAGGAGGGGGGACAAAAGGTATGCCGGGCTTCTCCCATTCTTTATTCACTATGTCCGCCACCCGCTTGGGTATAGGAAAAGTGTCGGGGTGCACCGGAACCTCTAGGAACTTGTCCATCTTGCATAATTTTTCTGGAATGACCAGGTTGTCACAATCATCCAGAGTAGATAACACCTCCTTAAGCAGTGCGCAGAGATGTTCTAATTTAAATTTAAATGTCACAACATCAGGTTCAGCCTGTTGGGAAATTTTTCCTGAATCTGAAATTTCCCCATCTGACAAAACCTCCCTCATGGCCCCTTCAGATTGGTGTGAGGGTATGACAGAACAATTATCATCAGCGCCCTCCTGCTCTTCAATGTTTAAAACAGAGCAATTGCGCTTTCTCTGATATGCAGGCATTTTGGATAAAATATTTGCTATGGAGTTATCCATTACAGCCGTCAATTGTTGCATGGTAATAAGCATTGGCGCGCTAGAAGTACTAGGGGCCTCCTGCGTGGGCAAAACTGGTGTAGACACCGAAGGAGATGATGTAGAACCATGTCTACTCCCTTCATCTGATGAATCATCTTGGGCAACTTCATTATCTGTGACAGTACTGTCCTTACTTTGTTTGGACGCTTTGGCACAATTATCACATAATTTAGAAGGGGGAGACACCTTGACTTTCATACATATAGAACATAGCTTATCTGAAGGCACAGACATGTTAAACAGGCTTAAACTTGTCAGTAAAACACAAAAACCGTTTTAAAACAAAACCGTTACTGTCTCTTTAAATTTTAAACAGAGCACACTTTATTACTGAATATGTGAAAAAATATGAAGGCATTGTTCAAAATTTACCAAAATTTCACCACAGTGTCTTAAAGCATTAAAAGTATTGCACACCAATTTTCAGAGCTTTAACCCTTAAAATAACGAAACCAGAGCCGGTTACAGTTTTAACCCCTCTACAGTCCCAGCTACAGCCTTTGCTGCGACTCTACCAAGCCCCGAGGGGAATACGATACCAAATGACGCCTTCTAGGAACTTTTCCAACTATTTTCAGGTCCTCACACATGCATCTGCATGTCTTGCTCTCAAAAACAACTGCGCAGTAATGGCGCGAAAATGAGGCTCAGCCTACAACTGGGAAGGCCCTTCCTGACTGGTAAAGGTGTCTAACATAGTGCCTGACGTTAAAAAACGTTCCCCAAGTTTATAAGTGTGAAATACCAGCATAAACATGTATAAAATGCCCAAATAAAGCAATCGATTTTGCCCATAAAAGTGTCTACCAGTTTTATAGCCCATATTAAGCCCTTTATTCTGCTTGAGACTAAGAAAATGGCTTACCGGTCCCCATGAGGGGAAATGACAGCCTTCCAGCATTACACAGTCTTGTTAGAAATATGGCTAGTCATACCTTAAGCAGAAAAGTCTGCTAACTGTTTCCCCCAATTGAAGTTACTTCATCTCAACAGTCCTATGTGGAAACAGCAAAGGATTTTAGTTACTGTCTGCTAAAATCATCTTCCTCTCACAAACAGAATTCTTCATCTCTTTCTGCTTCTGAGTAAATAGTACATACCAGCACTATTTTAAAATAACAAACTCTTGATAGTAGAATAAAAAACTACAACTAAACACCACATACTCTTAACCATCTCCGTGGAGATGTTGCCTGTGCAACGGCAAAGAGAATGACTGGGGTGGGCGGAGCCTAGGAGGGACTATATGGCCAGCTTTGCTGGGACTCTTTGCCATTTCCTGTTGGGGAAGAGATATTCCCACAAGTAAGGATGACGCCGTGGACCGGACACACCAATGTTGGAGAAAACTACTTCAGAACGATCAAATCTCAATATGTTGGGAAATAATCAATAATGCGATAACACTATATAAAGCGGGAATCTTTAAAATTACTTATTTATATAATTTAATTGTTAATCAGTTAGGACACAAACATGTAACCATGATGATTAGGAAATGGGAAGAGATAGCAGGATTAACATTTGAACCAGAGGAAGTGACAAAGTCAATTAATAGACTAAATGACAAGGAAGGTGTTTTTTTCCCAAAGAATCACATTTAAAGCTGTTGCATCAAGCATATTTAACACTGTACAAATTGTTTAAAATGGGTAGTTAAGATGGAAGGTGCTGGAGATGTTTGCATCCTCATGCAAAGTTAGTCCATTGTTTTTATGACTGCCCAAAAATTAGGAAGTTCTGGTCAAAATTAAAATATTGGTTGTCAAAATTAAAATATTGGTTGTCAAAATTGCTTAAGGAAACAACAGAGATAAATTTGCAGGAAATAATCTTTCTTTGTGAAGGTAAAAAATTAAGAGCTAAAACGAGGGTAGTTAACCTTGTATTGATCATAGCAAGGAATTTTATCTTCAAAAACTGGAAATCACAAAAAACATTAAATATAGAGGGAGTTAAGAATAAAATTTCTCCAACATAGGTGTGTCCGGTCCACGGCGTCATCCTTACTTGTGGGATATTCTCTTCCCCAACAGGAAATGGCAAAGAGCCCAGCAAAGCTGGTCACATGATCCCTCCTAGGCTCCGCCTACCCCAGTCATTCTCTTTGCCGTTGTACAGGCAACATCTCCACGGAGATGGCTTAGAGTTTTTTAGTGTTTAACTGTAGTTTTTATTATTCAATCAAGAGTTTGTTATTTTAAAATAGTGCTGGTATGTACTATTTACTCTGAAACAGAAAAGAGATGAAGATTTCTGTTTGTAAGAGGAAAATGATTTTAGCAACCGTTACTAAAATCGATGGCTGTTCCACACAGGACTGTTGAGAGGAATTAACTTCAGTTGGGGGAACAGTGAGCAGACTTTTGCTGCTTGAGGTATGACACATTCTAACAAGACGATGTAATGCTGGAAGCTGTCATTTTCCCTATGGGATCCGGTAAGCCATTTTTATTACAGACAGTAAATAAGGGCTTCACAAGGGCTTTTTAAGACTGTAGACATTTTCTGGGCTAAATCGATTTATATATAAACATATTTTATACTCCATAGCCTTGAGGAATTATTTTAATCTTGGGAATTTTGTAAAATAACCGGCAGGCACTGTATTGGACACCTTATTCTCTAGGGGCTTTCCCTAATCATAGGCAGAGTCTCATTTTCGCGCCTGTATTGCGCACTTGTTTTTGAGAAGCATGACATGCAGATGCATGTGTGAGGAGCTCTGATACATAGAAAAGACTTTCTGAAGGCGTCATTTGGTATCGTATTCCCCTTTGGGCTTGGTTGGGTCTCAGCAAAGCAGATACCAGGGACTGTAAAGGGGTTAAATATAAAAACGGCTCCGGTTCCGTTATTTTAAGGGTTAAAGCTTCCAAATTTGGTGTGCAATACTTTTAAGGCTTTAAGACACTGTGGTGAAATTTTGGTGAATTTCGAACAATTCCTTCATACTTTTTCGCAATTGCAGTAATAAAGTGTGTTCAGTTTAAAATTTAAAGTGACAGTAACGGTTTTATTTTAAAACGTTTTTTGTACTTTGTTATCAAGTTTATGCCTGTTTAACATGTCTGAACTGCCAGATAGACTGTGTTCTGAATGTGGGGAAGCCAAAGTTCCTTCTCATTTAAATAGATGTGATTTATGTGACACAAAATTTAGAGAAAATGATGCCCAAGATGATTCCTCAAGTGAGGGGAGTAAGCATGGTACTGCATCATCCCCTCCTTCGTCTACACCAGTCTTGCCCACACAGGAGGCCCCTAGTACATCTAGCGCGCCAATACTCCTTACTATGCAACAATTAACGGCTGTAATGGATAATTCTATCAAAAACATTTTAGCCAAAATGCCCACTTATCAGCGAAAGCGCGACTGCTCTGTTTTAGAAAATACTGAAGAGCATGAGGACGCTGATGATATTGTTTCTGAAGGGCCCCTACACCAGTCTGAGGGGGCCAGGGAGGTTTTGTCTGAGGGAGAAATTTCAGATTCAGGGAAAATTTCTCAACAAGCTGAACCTGATGTGATTACATTTAAATTTAAGTTGGAACATCTCCGCGCTCTGCTTAAGGAGGTGTTATCCACTCTGGATGATTGTGAGAATTTGGTCATCCCAGAGAAACTATGTAAAATGGACAAGTTCCTAGAGGTCCCGGGGCCCCCCGAAGCTTTTCCTATACCCAAGCGGGTGGCGGACATTGTAAATAAAGAATGGGAAAGGCCCGGTATACCTTTCGTCCCTCCCCCCATATTTAAAAAATTGTTTCCTATGGTCGACCCCAGAAAGGACTTATGGCAGACAGTCCCCAAGGTCGAGGGGGCGGTTTCTACTCTAAACAAACGCACCACTATACCCATAGAAGATAGTTGTGCTTTCAAAGATCCTATGGATAAAAAATTAGAAGGTTTGCTTAAAAAGATGTTTGTTCAGCAAGGTTACCTTCTACAACCAATTTCATGCATTGTCCCTGTCACTACAGCCGCGTGTTTCTGGTTCGATGAGCTAGAAAAGGCGATCACTAGTAATTCTCCTTCTTATGAGGAGATTATGGACAGAATCCGTGCTCTCAAATTGGCTAATTCTTTCACCCTAGACGCCACTTTGCAATTGGCTAGGTTAGCGGCAAAAAATTCTGGGTTTGCTATTGTGGCGCGCAGAGCGCTTTGGTTAAAATCTTGGTCAGCGGATGCGTCTTCCAAGAACAAATTGCTTAACATTCCTTTCAAGGGGAAAACGCTGTTTGGCCCTGACTTGAAAGAGATTATCTCTGATATCACTGGGGGCAAGGGCCACGCCCTTCCTCAGGATAGGTCTTTCAAGGCCAAAAATAAACCTAATTTTCGTCCCTTTCGTAGAAACGGACCAGCCCCAAGTGCTACGTCCTCTAAGCAAGAGGGTAATACTTCTCAAGCCAAGCCAGCCTGGAGACCAATGCAAGGCTGGAACAAGGGAAAGCAGGCCAAGAAACCTGCCACTGCTACCAAGACAGCATGAGATGTTGGCCCCCGATCCGGGACCGGATCTGGTGGGGGGCAGACTCTCTCTCTTCGCTCAGGCTTGGGCAAGAGATGTTCTGGATCCTTGGGCGCTAGAAATAGTCTCCCAAGGTTATCTTCTGGAATTCAAGGGGCTTCCCCCAAGGGGGAGGTTCCACAGGTCTCAATTGTCTTCAGACCACATAAAAAAACAGGCATTCTTACATTGTGTAGAAGACCTGTTAAAAATGGGAGTGATTCATCCTGTTCCATTAGGAGAACAAGGGATGGGGTTCTACTCCAATCTGTTTGTAGTTCCCAAAAGAGAGGGAACGTTCAGACCAATCTTAGATCTCAAGATCCTAAACAAGTTTCTCAAGGTTCCATCGTTCAAAATGGAAACCATTCGAACAATTCTTCCTTCCATCCAGGAAGGTCAATTCATGACCACGGTGGATTTAAAGGATGCGTATCTACATATTCCTATCCACAAGGAACATCATCGGTTCCTAAGGTTCGCATTCCTGGACAAGCATTACCAGTTCGTGGCACTTCCGTTCGGATTAGCCACTGCTCCAAGGATTTTCACAAAGGTACTAGGGTCCCTTCTAGCGGTGCTAAGACCAAGGGGCATTGCAGTAGTACCTTACTTGGACGACATTCTGATTCAAGCGTCGTCCCTTCCTCTAGCAAAGGCTCACACGGACATTGTCCTGGCCTTTCTCAGATCTCACGGATGGAAAGTGAACGTAGAAAAGAGTTCTCTATCTCCGTCAACGAGGGTTCCCTCCTTAGAAATGAGGATTTTTCTGACAGAGGCCAGAAAAACAAAACTTCTAAACTCTTGTCAAATACTTCATTCCGTTCCTCTTCCTTCCATAGCGCAGTGCATGGAAGTAATAGGTTTGATGGTAGCGGCAATGGACATAGTTCCTTTTGCGCGCATTCATCTAAGACCATTACAACTGTGCATGCTCAGTCGATACAAGTAAATCAGAGGACCAGAGATTCACTCCGTTGGTGGCTGTCCCTGGACAACCTGTCACAGGGGATGAGCTTCCGCAGACCAGAGTGGGTCATTGTCACGACCGACGCCAGTCTGATGGGCTGGGGCGCGGTCTGGGGACTCCTGAAAGCTCAGGGTCTTTGGTCTCGGGAAGAATCTCTTCTACCGATAAATATTCTGGAACTGAGAGCGATACTCAATGCTCTCAAGGCTTGGCCTCAGCTAGCAAAGGCCAAGTTCATACGGTTTCAATCAGACAACATGACGACTGTTGCGTACATCAACCATCAGGGGGGAACAAGGAGTTCCCTGGCGATGGAAGAAGTGACCAAAATCATTCAATGGGCGGAGACTCACTCCTGCCACTTGTCTGCTATCCACATCCCAGGAGTGGAAAATTGGGAAGCGGATTTTCTGAGTCGTCAGACATTACATCCGGGGGAGTGGGAACTCCATCCGGAAATCTTTGCCCAAATTACTCAACTGTGGGGCATTCCAGACATGGATCTGATGGCCTCTCGTCAGAACTTCAAGGTTCCTTGCTACGGGTCCAGATCCAGGGATCCCAAGGCGACTCTAGTAGATGCACTAGTAGCACCTTGGACCTTCAAACTAGCTTATGTATTCCCGCCGTTTCCTCTCATCCCCAGGCTGGTAGCCAGGATCAATCAGGAGAGGGCATCAGTGATCTTGATAGCTCCTGCGTGGCCACGCAGGACTTGGTATGCAGACCTGGTGAATATGTCATCGGCTCCACCATGGAAGCTACCTTTGAGACGAGACCTTCTTGTTCAAGGTCCGTTCGAACATCCGAATCTGGTCTCACTCCAACTGACTGCTTGGAGATTGAACGCTTGATCTTATCAAAGCGAGGGTTCTCAGATTCTGTTATTGATACTCTTGTTCAGGCCAGAAAGCCTGTAACTAGGAAAATTTACCACAAAATATGGAAAAAATATATCTGTTGGTGTGAATCTAAAGGATTCCCTTGGGACAAGGTAAAAATTCCTAAGATTCTATCCTTTCTTCAAGAAGGATTGGAGAAAGGATTATCTGCAAGTTCCTTGAAGGGACAGATTTCTGCCTTGTCTGTGTTACTTCACAAAAAGCTGGCAGCTTTGCCAGATGTTCAAGCCTTTGTTCAGGCTCTGGTTAGAATCAAGCCTGTTTACAAACCTTTGACTCCTCCTTGGAGTCTCAATTTAGTTCTTTCAGTTCTTCAGGGGGTTCCGTTTGAACCCTTACATTCCGTTGATATTAAGTTATTATCTTGGAAAGTTTTGTTTTTGGTTGCAATTTCTTCTGCTAGAAGAGTTTCAGAATTATCGGCTCTGCAGTGTTCTCCTCCTTATCTGGTGTTCCATGCAGATAAGGTGGTTTTACGTACTAAACCTGGTTTTCTTCCGAAAGTTGTTTCTAACAAAAACATTAACCAGGAGATAGTCGTGCCTTCTTTGTGTCCGAATCCAGTTTCAAAGAAGGAACGTTTGTTGCACAATTTGGATGTTGTTCGCGCTCTAAAATTCTATTTAGATGCTACCAAGGATTTTAGACAAACATCTTCCTTGTTTGTTGTTTATTCTGGTAAAAGGAGAGGTCAAAAAGCAACTTCTACCTCTCTCTCTTTTTGGATTAAAAACATCATCAGATTGGCTTATGAGACTGCCGGACGGCAGCCTCCTGAAAGAATCACAGCCCATTCCACTAGGGCTGTGGCTTCCACATGGGCCTTCAAGAACGAGGCTTCTGTTGATCAGATATGTAAGGCAGCGACTTGGTCTTCACTGCACACTTTTACCAAATTTTACAAGTTTGATACTTTTGCTTCTTCTGAGGCTATTTTTGGGAGAAAGGTTTTGCAAGCCGTGGTGCCTTCCATTTAGGTGACCTGATTTGCTCCCTCCCTTCATCCGTGTCCTAAAGCTTTGGTATTGGTTCCCACAAGTAAGGATGACGCCGTGGACCGGACACACCTATGTTGGAGAAAACAGAATTTATGTTTACCTGATAAATTACTTTCTCCAACGGTGTGTCCGGTCCACGGCCCGCCCTGGTTTTTTAATCAGGTCTGATAATTTATTTTCTTTAACTACAGTCACCACGGTATCATATGGTTTCTCCTATGCAAATATTCCTCCTTTACGTCGGTCGAATGACTGGGGTAGGCGGAGCCTAGGAGGGATCATGTGACCAGCTTTGCTGGGCTCTTTGCCATTTCCTGTTGGGGAAGAGAATATCCCACAAGTAAGGATGACGCCGTGGACCGGACACACCGTTGGAGAAAGTAATTTATCAGGTAAACATAAATTCTGTTTTTCGATATAACACTTGAGCAACTAGATCAAGATACATATACATTATCCCCCTCACGTTTTTGTAAATATTTTATTATATCTTTTCATGTGACAACACTGAAGAAATGATACTTTGCTACAATGTAAAGTAGTGAGTGTGCATAATGTATAACAGTGTAAATTTGCTGTCCCCTCAAAATAACTCAACACACAGCTATTAATGACTAAACCGTTGGCAACAAAAGTGAGTACACCCCTAAGTGGAAACGTCCAAATTGGGCCCAAAGTGTCAATATTTTGTGTGGCCACCATTATTTTCCAGCACTGCCTTAACCCTCTTGAGTATGGAAGTTGCCACTGGAGTACTCTTCCACTCCTCCATGATGACATCACGGAGCTGGTGGATGTTAGAGACTTTGTGCTCCCCCACAGATGCTCAAAAGTGTTTAGGTCTGGAGACATCCTTGGCCAGTCCATCACCTTTACCATCAGCATCTTTAGCAAGGCAGTGGTCGTCTTGGAGCGATGCTTGGGGTTGTTATGTTGGAATACTGCCCTGCAGCCAAGTCTCCGAAGGGAGGGGATCATGCTCTGCTTCAGTATGTCACAGTACATGTTGGCATTCATGGTTCCCTCAATGAACTGTAGCTCCCCAGTGCCGACAGCACTCATACAGGCCCAGACCATGACACTCCCACCACCATGCTTGACTGTAGGCAAGACACACTTGTCTTTGTACTCCTCACCTGGTTGCCGCCACACACGCTTGACACCATCTGAACCAAATAAGTTTATCTTGGTCTCATCGGACCACAGGACATGGTTCGAGTAATACATGTCCTTAGTCTGCTTGTCTTCAGCATTTTGCGGGCTTTCTTGTGCATCACCTTTAGAAGAGGCTTCCTTCTGGCACAACAGCCATGCAGACCAATTTCTCCAACATTGGTATGTCCGGTCCACGGCGTCATCCTTACTTGTGGGAATATCTCTTCCCCAACAGGAAATGGCAAAGAGTCCCAGCAAAGCTGGCCATATAGTCCCTCCTAGGCTCCGCCCACCCCAGTCATTTTCTTTGCCGTTGCACAGGCAACATCTCCACGGAGATGGTTAAGAGTACGTGGTGTTTAGTTGTAGTTTTTTATTCTACTATCAAGAGTTTGTTATTTTAAAATAGTGCTGGTATGTACTATTTACTCTGAAACAGAAAGAGATGAAGAATTCTGTTTGTGAGAGGAAGATGATTTTAGCAGACAGTAACTAAAATCCTTTGCTGTTTCCACATAGGACTGTTGAGATGAAGTAACTTCAGTTGGGGGAAACAGCAGACTTTTCTGCTTAAGGTATGACTAGCCATATTTCTAACAAGACTGTGTAATGCTGGAAGGCTGTCATTTCCCCTCATGGGGACCGGTAAGCCATTTTCTTAGTCTCAAGCAGAATAAAGGGCTTAATATGGGCTATAAAACTGGTAGACACTTTTATGGGCAAAATCGATTGCTTTATTTGGGCATTTTATACATGTTTATGTTGGTATTTCACATTTATAAACTTGGGGAACGTTTTTTAACGTCAGGCACTATGTTAGACACCTTTTCCAGTCAGGAAGGGCCTTCCCAGTTGTAGGCTGAGCCTCATTTTCGCGCCATTACTGCGCAGTTGTTTTTGAGAGCAAGACATGCAGATGCATGTGTGAGGACCTGAAAATAGTTGGAAAAGTTCCTAGAAGGCGTCATTTGGTATCGTATTCCCCTCTGGGCTTGGTAGAGTCGCAACAAAGGCTGTAGCTGGGACTGTAGAGGGGTTAAAACTGTAACCGGCTCCGGTTTCGTTATTTTAAGGGTTAAAGCTCTGAAAATTGGTGTACAATACTTTTAATGCTTTAAGACACTGTGGTGAAATTTTGGTAAATTTTGAACAATTCCTTCATATTTTTTCACATATTCAGTAATAAAGTGTGCTCTGTTTAAAATTTAAAGAGACAGTAACGGTTTTGTTTTAAAACGGTTTTTGTGTTTTACTGACAAGTTTAAGCCTGTTTAACATGTCTGTGCCTTCAGATAAGCTATGTTCTATATGTATGAAAGTCAATGTGTCTCCCCCTTCTAAATTATGTGATAATTGTGCCAAAGCGTCCAAACAAAGTAAGGACAGTACTGTCACAGATAATGAAGTTGCCCAAGATGATTCGTCAGATGAAGGGAGTAGACATGGTTCTACATCATCTCCTTCTGTGTCTACACCAGTTTTGCCCACACAGGAGGCCCCTAGTACTTCTAGCGTTCCAATGCTTATTACCATGCAACAATTGACGGCTGTAATGGATAACTCCATAGCAAATATTTTATCCAAAATGCCTGCATATCAGAGAAAGCGCGATTGCTCTGTTTTAAACACTGAAGAGCAGGAGGGCGCTGATGATAATTGTTCTGTCATACCCTCACACCAATCTGAAGGGGCCATGAGGGAGGTTTTCTCAGATGGGGAAATTTCAGATTCAGGAAAAATTTCCCAACAGGCTGAACCTGATGTTGTGACATTTAAATTTAAATTAGAACATCTCCGCGCACTGCTTAAGGAGGTGTTATCTACTCTGGATGATTGTGACAACCTGGTCATTCCAGAAAAATTATGCAAGATGGACAAGTTCCTAGAGGTTCCGGTGCACCCCAACGCTTTTCCTATACCCAAGCGGGTGAGGAGAAGCCCGGCATACCTTTTGTTCCCCCTCCTATATTTAAGAAATTATTTCCTATGGTCGACCCCAGAAAGGACTTATGGCAGACAGTCCCTAAGGTCGAGGGGGCAGTTTCTACTCTAAACAAGCGCACTACTATTCCTATCGAGGATAATTGTGCTTTCAAAGATCCTATGGATAAAAAATTGGAGGGTTTGCTTAAAAAGATTTTTATACAGCAAGGTTACCTTCTTCAACCCATTTCGTGCATTGTTCCTGTCACTACAGCAGCGTGGTTCTGGTTCGAGGAACTAGAAAAGTCGCTCAGTAGAGAGACTCCATATGAGGAGGTTATGGATAGAGTTCACGCACTTAAGTTGGCTAACTCTTTTATTTTAGATGCCGCCTTGCAAATAGCTAGATTACAGGCGAAAAATTCAGGGTTTGCAATTGTGGCACGCAGAGCGCTTTGGCTAAAGTCTTGGTCAGCGGATGTATCATCCAAGACAAAATTGCTTAATATCCCCTTCAAGGGTTAAACTCTCTTTGGGCCAGAATTGAAAGAGATTATCTCAGACATCACTGGGGGAAAGGGCCACGCCCTCCCACAAGATAGGCCTTTCAAAGCCAAGAATAAGTCTAATTTTCGTTCCTTTCGTAATTTCAGGAACGGACCGGGCTCTAATTCTGCATCCTCTAAGCAAGAGGGTAATACCTCACAAACCAAACCAGCCTGGAAACCGATGCAAGGCTGGAACAAGGGTAAGCAGGCCAAGAAGCCTGCCGCTGCTAACAAAACAGCATGAAGGAGTAGCCCCCGATCCGGGACCGGATCTAGTGGGGGGCAGACTCTCTCTCTTTGCTCAGGCTTGGGCAAGAGATGTTCAGGATCCCTGGACGCTAGAAATAGTTTCTCAGGGTTATCTTCTGGAATTCAAGGAACTACCCCCAAGGGGAAGGTTCCACATGTCTCACTTATCCTCAAACCAAATAAAGAGACAGGCATTCTTACATTGTGTAGAAGACCTGTTAAAGATGGGAGTGATACACCCAGTTCCAACGGCGGAACAAGGAATGGGATTTTACTCAAATCTGTTTGTAGTTCCCAAAAAAGAGGGAACTTTCAGACCAATCCTGGATTTAAAGATCCTAAACAAATTTCTCAGAGTACCATCGTTCAAGATGGAAACCATTCGAACGATTCTACCCACAATTCAGGAAGGTCAATTTATGACTACCGTGGATCTAAAGGATGCGTATCTACATATCCCTATCCACAAAGAACATCATCAGTTCCTAAGGTTCGCCTTTCTGGACAAACATTACCAGTTTGTGGCCCTCCCATTCGGGTTAGCCACTGCTCCAAGGATTTTCACAAAGGTACTCGGATCCCTTCTAGCGGTTCTAAGACCAAGGGGCATTGCAGTAGTACCGTACTTGGACGACATTCTAGTACAAGCGTAGTCTCTTTCAAAGGCAAAGGCTCACTCAGACATCGTTCTGGCCTTTCTCAGATCTCACGGATGGAAGGTGAACATAGAAAAAAGTTCCCTGTCTCCGTCGACAAGAGTTCCCTTCTTGGGAACAATAATAGATTCCTTAGAAATGAGGATTTTCTTGACAGAAGTCAGAAAGTCAAAACTTCTAAACGCTTGTCAAGTTCTTCATTCTATTCCTCGTCCTTCCGTAGCTCAGTGCATGGAAGTAGTAGGATTGATAGTTGCAGCAATGGACATAGTTCCTTTTGCGCGAATTCATCTAAGACCATTACAACTGTGCATGCTGAAACAGTGGAATGGGGACTATACAGACTTGTCTCCAGTGATTCAAGTAGATCAGAAGACCAGAGACTCACTCCGTTGGTGGCTAACCCAGGATCACCTATCCCAGGGAATGAGCTTCCGCAGTCCAGAGTGGGTCATCGTCACGACCGACGCCAGCCTAGTGGGCTGGGGCGCGGTCTGGGAATCCCTGAAAGCTCAGGGACTGTGGTCTCGGGAAGAGTCTCTTCTCCCGATAAACATTCTGGAACTAAGAGCGATATTCAATGCTCTCAGGGCTTGGCCTCAGCTAGCAAAGGCCAGATTCATAAGATTCCAATCAGACAACATGACGACTGTTGCGTATCTCAATCATCAGGGGGGAACAAGGAGTTCCCTGGCGATGAAAGAAGTGACCAAAATAATACAATGGGCGGAGAATCACTCCTGCCACCTATCTGCGATCCACATTCCAGGTGTGGAAAACTGGGAAGCGGATTATTTGAGTCGTCAGACATTCCATCCGGGGGAGTGGGAACTCCACCCGGAGATCTTTGCCCAGTTGACGCAACTATGGGGCATTCCAGATATGGATCTGATGGCGTCTCGTCAGAACTTCAAGGTTCCTTGCTACGGGTCCAAATCCAGGGATCACAAGGCGACTCTAGTGGATGCACTAGTAGCGCCTTGGACCTTCAACCTAGCTTATGTGTTTCCACCGTTTCCTCTCATTCCCGGGCTGGTAGCCAGGATCAAACAGGAGAGGGCCTCGGTGATCTTGATAGCTCCTGCGTGGCCACGCAGGACTTGGTATGCAGACCTGGTGAATATGTCATCGGTTCCACCATGGAAGCTACCTTTGAGACAGGACCTTCTTGTTCAGGGTCCATTCGAACATCCAAATCTGGTCTCCCTCCAGCTGACGGCTTGGAGATTGAACGCTTGATTCTATCAAAGTGTGGGTTTTCAGATTCCTTGATAGATACTCTGGTTCAAGCCAGAAAACCGGTAACTAGAAAGATTTACCATAAAATAAAGAAATGGAAAAGATATATCTGCTGGTGTGAATCCAAGGGATTCCCATGGAATAAGATAAAGATTCCTAGGATTCTTTCCTTTCTACAAGAAGGTTTAGATAAAGGATTATCTGCGAGTTCTCTAAAGGGACAGATTTCTGCTTTATCTGTCCTACTACACAAACGACTGGCAGTTGTGCCAGATGTTCAAGCATTTGTTCAGGCTTTGGTTAGGATCAAGCCTGTTTACAGACCTTTGACTCCTCCCTGGAGTTTAAATCTAGTTCTTTCAGTTCTTCAAGGGGTTCTGTTTGAACCTTTACATTCCATAGATATTAAGTTGTTATCTTGGAAAGTTTTGTTTTTGGTTGCTATTTCTTCTGCTAGAAGAGTTTCTGAGTTATCTGCTCTACAGTGTACTCCACCCTATCTGGTGTTCCATTCAGATAAGGTTGTTCTGCGTACTAAGCCTGGTTTTCTACCAAAGGTTGTTTCCAACAAAAATATTAATCAGGAGATAGTTGTACCTTCTTTGTGTTCGAATAAAGTTTCAAAGAAGGAACGTTTGCTACACAATTTAGATGTAGTCCATGCTCTAAAATTCTACTTAGAAGCTACAAAAGAGTTCAGACAAACTTCTTCTCTGTTTGTCGTCTATTCTGGTAAAAGGAGAGGTCAAAAAGCAACTTCTACCTCTCTTTCCTTTTGGCTTAAAAGCATCATCCGATTGGCTTATGAGACTGCCGGACGGCAGCCTCCTGAAAGAATCACAGCTCACTCCACTAGGGCTGTAGCTTCCACATGGGCCTTCAAGAACGAGGCTTCTGTTGATCAGATATGTAAGGCAGCGACTTGGTCTTCACTGCACAATTTTACAAATTTGATACTTTTGCTTCTTTGGAGGCTATTTTTGGGAGAAAGGTTTTGCAAGCCGTGGTGCCTTCCGTTTAGGTGACCTGATTTGCTCCCTCCCTTCATCCGTGTCCTAAAGCTTTGGTATTGGTTCCCACAAGTAAGGATGACGCCGTGGACCGGACACACCAATGTTGGAGAAAACAGAATTTATGCTTACCTGATAAATTACTTTCTCCAACGGTGTGTCCGGTCCACGGCCCGCCCTGGTTTTTTAATCAGGTCCGATTAATTATTTTCTCTAACTACAGTCACCACGACACCCTATGGTTTCTCCTATTTTTTCCTCCTGTCCGTCGGTCGAATGACTGGGGTGGGCGGAGCCTCGGAGGGACTATATGGCCAGCTTTGCTGGGACTCTTTGCCATTTCCTGTTGGGGAAGAGATATTCCCACAAGTAAGGATGACGCCGTGGACCGGACACACCGTTGGAGAAAGTAATTTATCAGGTAAGCATAAATTCTGTTTTCATGCAGTGTGCGGCGTATGCTCTGAGCACTGACAGGCTGACCCCCCCAACCCTTCAACCTCTGCAGCAATGCTGGCAGCACTCATCCGTCTATTTCCCAAAGACAACCTCTGGATATGACGCTGAGCACGTGAACTCAACTTCTTTGGTCGACCATGGCGAGGTCTGTTCTGAGTGGAACCTGTCCTGTGAAACCGCTGTATGGTCTTGCCCACTGTGCTGCAGCTCAGTTTCAGGGTCTTAGCAATCTTCTTATAGCCTAGGCCATCTTTTTGTAGAGCAATAATTCTTTTTTTTAGATCCTCAGAGAGTTCTTTGCCATGAGCTGCCATGTTGAACTTCCAGTGACCAGTATAAGAGAGTGTGAGAGCGATAACACAAAATTTACCACACCTGCTCCCCATTCACACCTGAGACCTTGTAACACTAACAAGTCGCATGACACCGGGGAGGGAAAATGGCTAATTGGGCCCAATTTGGACCTTTCCACTTAGGGGTGTATTCACTTTTGTTGCCAACGGTTTGGAAATTAATGGCTGTGTGTTGAGTTATTTTGAGGGAACAGCAAATATACACTGGCTGTACACTCACTACTTTACAATGTAGCAAAGTGTCATTTTTTCAATGTTGTCACATGAAAAGATATAAAAAAATATTTACAAAAATGTGAGGGGTGTACTCACTTTTGTGGGATACTGTAGTGAGGCTCTGACTAGAAGATTCTTAATTAAGTATGAACAGTTCATAAAAAGCTATCCATTAGAGGTACAGAAACCGATAATAGGACAATTTAGATATTAATCCTGGCAGAAGAAGGGATTAGACATAAATGGGAAGAATTATTATAATAATTGTCGGGAGAGGAGGGAGAGTTTTTTCTTTTCAAAGACACGATGAGTGCACGGATTTCATCCTTACTTGTGGGATTACGCCTCCTGGTCAGCAGGAGGATGTAAAGAGCACCACAGCAGAGCTGTATATATATATATATATATATATATATATATATATATAGCTCTTCCCTTCCCTCCCACTCCAGTCATTCTCTTTGCCTGTTTTAGTGATAGGAAGAGGTAAAGTGAGGTGTTAGTTTAGATTCTTCAATCAAGAGTATGTTATTTTTAAAATGGTACCAGTGAGTGCTATTTTATTTTAGGGTGTAGCCGTATTCCTTGTCAGCCTCTAGAGTAGAGCTACAGGTGGCTTTAAAGCAATGGGAACTGGTGGGATTAAATTCTCACTGCGCCTCCCATACTGAGTGCTGCCCTTCAGATGATGGTCTTAGCAAATATTAACTAAGACCGTATATGTCTCCACAGAACTACAGGAGGGAGAGGACCTCTTGATCATGTGGGACCAATCATGCTGTCGCTCAGCATAGAGGTATGTGCAGCTTTGTATATTCTGGGACATTAATTACCTCAGAAAAGGCTGTAGCTGTTACCTATCTGATAGTGGGGGATATAGACCTTTTGATCAGGGCTATCCTTAGTACTATGTACCACTCGGCTCAAGGACATGTAGTGTGTGTATGTCACGACTAGGGGCTATGTTGCTGTAAAATAAGGCTCCTACTGTGACGATTGACCTTATTTTTTATGGTGCTGTGGGCGAGACGCTGAGGACACTTGTTACAGAGCTCGGATACTAAGGCTCTGATGTAGGACTGTGTATGTTTGCTGTGGCAGTAGTTTGTTTATTAGGTTGCTTTTTGTCTTTGACCGGCGATCGCATATTATTTTACCACCCATGAAGGGCGGGGTTATCTTCGCGCACTTTAGGAGAAGCTGCGCAATTGTTTTCCGACGTCGGAATTCCGGCAGAGGATTTCAGCAGACTGCAAGACGTTCGCTAAGACCGCATGGTTGTAGATTAAAGCAGGCGGTCTTAGGCGTTCAGGAGATTAGCAGGCAGTGGTTGGTGTACCGTGGGGGCAGGTAGGCGCCTCAGCAGAGCTGTTGAGGCGGAGAGGTGCACTTTTTCTCTTAGTTATGCAGTAACTAGATTTAACTGTCAGTATTTTTTGTGTGCAGTAAAATTGTTAATTTTAAAATTTAAAGGCACAGTATACTCTCTGTTTCAGAGGATAAACTTTGGGGACAACTTTCTTATTAGACTGTTACCATATTTTTTGTGTCTTAAGTAAAGTTAATGGTTTTTATATTTAAAGAGCCACAACCAAACTTTGCCTTTGCTTTATTTTTATCATTGACAGTCTTCAGAACGTGACATGTTCCATGTGTTTGAGTGCCAATGTGGAACCTCCTGTTACTTTTTGTCCCTCATGTACTGAGAGGGAACTACAGTTTAGAGAGCAAATTTTCTTTGATAAAAATTTGACAAAATCAGATGCTTCTCAGGGCTCTACTGATGAGATACAGAGTATGCCACAACTTTCTCCCCAAGCGTCACAGCCCTTAACGCCCGCTCAAGCGGAGCCAAGTACCTCTGCAACTTCGGCTGCGATCACATTTTGGACATAGCTGCAGTTATGTCATCCACACTTTCCGATGCGTTATCTGTCTTTCCTGTATTTCAAGGCAAACGCAAAAGGAAGGAAAACCACGTGGTCAATACAGCTTCTGATGCTTTGATGGCGATCTCAGACGTACCCTCCCAGGGCTCTGAATTGGAGGGTATGGAGGTCCTATCCGAAGGTGAACTTTCTGACTCAGGAAGTGTCTTACTACCGAAGGACTCAGAAGTGGTTTCCTTCAGATTTAAACTTGAACACCTCCGTCTGTTATTGAGGGAGGTTTTGGTGACTCTGGACGACTGTGATTCAATAGTGGTTCCGTCAGAGAAATTGAGTAAGTTGGACAGATACCTAGAAGTCCCTTCTTATTCTGATGTTTTCCAGTTCCTAAGAGAACTTCAGAGATTATTGCTAAGGAATGGGAGAGACCAGGTATTCCATTCTCTCCTTCTCCTGTTTTCAAGAAGATGTATTCTATAGCTGACGCTATTAGGGACTCTCGGCAGACGGTCCCTAAGGTGGAGGGAGCTATTTCTACCTTGGCTAAACATACTACTATTGCTATTGAGGATAGTTGTGCTTTCAAAGGCCCTATGGATAAGAAGTTGGAGGGTCTCCTTAAAAAGATCTATGTTCATCAGGGGTTGTTATTACAATCAGCGGCCTGCATTGTTACGGTTACAAATGCGGTTGCTTATTGGTTTGATGCTCTGGAAGAGTCTCTTAAAACTGAGACTCCCTTGGAGGGGATACAGGATCGGATTAAAGCTCTTAAATTAGCTTATTCGTTTATTACGGATGCTTCACTGCAGATTACCAAATTGGCGGCTAAGAGTTCGGGTTTTTCCATCTTAGCACACAGAGCCTTATGGTTGAAATCTTGGTCTGCGGATGTGTCATCCAAATCTAAGCTTCTGGCTATCCCTTACACGGGGAAGACCCTGTTCGGTCCTGACTTGAAGGAAATTATTTCTGACATCACAGGAGGCAAGGGTCATCTCCTCCCTCAGGACAAAAAATCCAAACAGAGAGGTCAACAAAGTAATTTTCGTTCCTTTTGAAATTTCAAGGCAATCCCCTCCTCCTCTTCCTCTAAATAGGAAGAGAATTATTCCCAACCAAAGTCTACCTGGAGACCCAACCAGTCTTGGAACAAGAGTAAACAATCCAAGAAACCTGCTGCTGCTCCCAAGTCAGCATGAAGGGTTGGCCCCCGATCCGAGACCGGATCTAGTAGGGGGCAGACTTTCTTTCTTCATCCAGGCTTGGATAAGAATCGTTCAGGATCCCTGGGCTATAGAGATAGTGTCTCAGGGATAGAAACTGGAGTTCAGAAATTATTCCCCCAGAGGGAGGTTTCTTCTTTCACGATTATCTGTAGACCAGATAAAAAGAGAGGCATTCTTGCGTTGTGTAGGAGACCGCTCATCCATGGGAGTAATCTGTCCCGTTCCAATTCAGGAACAGGGACAGGGGTTTTATTCAAATCTGTTTGTAGTTCCCAAAAAAGAGGGAACCTTCAGGCCTATTTTAGACCTCAAGAGTTTAAACAAGTTTCTCAGAGTTCCATCTTTCAAGATGGAAACTATTCATACCATTCTTCCTTTGATCCAGGAGGGTCAATTTATGACAAAAGTGGATCTAAAGGATGCATATCTTCATGTCCCTATCCACAGAGATCATCACAAGCTTCTGAGGTTTGCCTTTCTGGACAAACATTTTCAGTTTGTAGCTCTCCCTTTCAGTCTGGCCACGGCGGCCAGAATTTTCACAAAGGTTCTGGGGTCTTTATTGGCGGTTCTAAGACATGGGGGCATTGCGGTGGCGCCTTATCTGGACGATATCCTGATCCAGGCGTCATCTTTTCAGCTAGCAAGGTCCCATACCGACATTGTGCTATCCTTCCTGAGAACTCACGGGTGGAAGGTAAATTTGGAAAAAAGTTTGTTAGTTCCTCAGACAAGGGTACCCTTTCTGGGAACTCTAATCGATTTGATTCTAATGAAGATTTTTCTGACGGATGTCAGAAAGTTAAAGATTCTGGATACATGTCGAGCCCTTCAGGCTAATCCTCGGCCGTCAGTGGCTCAGTGCATGGAGGTAATTGGATTGATGGTGGCGGCAATAGACATAGTACCGTTTGCGCGTTTTCATCTCAGGCATCTACAGCTAAGCATGCTCAGGCAGTGGAATGGAGATTATACAGATTTGTCTCCTCAAATAAATCTAGATCAAGAGACGAGGGACTCTTCTATGGGGGTTGTCGCTGGATCATCTATCCCAGGGGACATGCTTTCGCAGACCCTCATGGGTGATAGTGACAACGGATGCCAGCCTGTTAGGATGGGGAGCAGTTTGGAACTCCTTAAGGGCTCAGCGTGTATGGACTCAGGCGGAGTCTCTCCTTCCCATCAATATCCTAGAGTTGAGAGCAATATTCAATGTGCTTCTGGCTTGGCCTCAGTTGGCTTCGGCCCAATTCGTCAGATTCCAGTCGGACAACATAACGACGGTAGCTTACATCAATCATCAGTGAGGAACAAGGAGTTCCTTAGCGATGACAGAAGTAACCAAGATAATACAGTGGGCAGAGTCTCACTCCTGCCATCTGTCAGCGATCCACATCCCAGGGGTGGAAAACTGGGAAGCAGATTTTCTGAGCAGACAGACATTTAATCCGGGAGAGTGGGAACTCCATCCGGAGGTATTTTCCAACCTGATTCTCAGATGGGGCAGGCCGGAGTTGGATCTCATGGCATCTCGTCAGTATGCCAAGCTTCCGAGATACGGGTCCAGGTCCAGGGATCCCCAGGCCGAGCTGATAGATGCCTTGGCAGTGCCTTGGTCTTTCAGTCTAGCTTATGTATTCCCTCCGTTTGCTCTCCTTCCCTGGGTGATTGCTCGAGTCAAACAGGAGAGGGCATCGGTGATCCTTATCACCCCTGCGTGGCCTTGCAGGATTTGGTATGCCGATCTGGTGGACATGTCATCTCAGCTACCGTGGAAGCTCCCATTGAGGAAAGACCTTCTCATTCAGGGTCCCTTCCATCATCCAAATCTAGTTTCTCTGCAGCTAACTGCTTGGAGATTGATCGCTTAATTTTATCTAGGCAAGGTTTTTCTGATTTGGTAATTGATACTTTCATTCAGGCACGTAAGCCTGTTACTAGGAAAATTTACCATAAGATATGGCGCAAATATCTTTATTGGTGTGAATCCAAGGGCTACTCATGGAGTAGGGTCAGGATTCCTAGGATTTTATCTTTTCTCCAAGAAGGATTGGAGAAGGGGTTATCGGCAAGTTCTTTGAAGGGCCAGATCTCGGCCTTATCTATTCTGTTACATAAGCGTTTGGCAGATGTTCCAGATGTACAATCATTTTGACAGGCTCTGACTAGGATCAGACCTGTATTTAGACCAATTGCTTCTCCTTGGAGTTTGAATTTAGTTCTTAAGGTTTTACAAGGGGTTCGGTTTGAACCTTTGCATTCCATAGATATTAAGTTATTATCTTTGAAAGTTTTATTTCTGGTTGCTATTTCTTCTGCTCGAAGAGTATCGGAGCTTTCGGCTTTACAATATAATTCTCCTTACCTTATTTTCCATGCGGATAAGGTGGTGTTACGTACTAAACCTGGGTTTCTTTCTAAAGTTGTTTCAGATAAGAACATTAATCAGGAAATTGTTGTTCCGTTCTTGTGTCCTAATCCTTCTTCTCAGAAGGAGCGCCTGCTACATAATTTAGATGTAGTCCGTGCTTTAAAGTTCTACTTGCAAGCGACTAAGGATTTTCGTCAATCTTCCTTGTTTGTAATATTTTCAGGGAAACGTAGGGGTCAGAAAGCTACGGCTACCTCTCTTTCTTTTTGGCTGAAGAGTATCATCCGTTTTGCATATGAGACTGCTGGACAGCAGCCTCCTGAAAGAATTACGGCTCATTCCACTAGGGCTGTTGCTTTTACAAATTTGATACTTTTGCCTCGGCTGAGGCTGTTTTTGGGAGAAAGGTTCTTCAAGCAGTGGTGCCTTCCGTTTAGGTTCCCTGTCTTGTCCCTCCCGTTTCATCCGTGTACTATAGCTTTGGTATTGTATACCACAAGTAAGGATGAAATCTGTGGACTCATCGTGTCTTTAAAAAGAAAAGGAAATTTATGCTTACCTGATAAATTTGTTTCTTTTTAGACACGATGAGTCCACGGCCCGCCCTGTTTTATGAGACAGGTGGTTATTTTTTGTTACACTTCAGTCACCTCTGCACCTTAGTTTTCCTTTCTCTTCCTAACTTCGGTCGAATGACTGGAGTGGGAGGGAAGGGAGGAGCTATATATACAGCTCTGCTGTGGTGCTCTTTGCCTCCTCCTGCTGACCAGGAGGTGTAATCCCACAAGTAAGGATGAAATCCGTGGACTCATTGTGTCGAAAAAGAAACAAATTTATCAGGTAAGCATAAATTTCCTTTCTTTCCTAAGACATGGAGAGTCCACAACATCATTCCAATGACTAGTGAGATATTCAACTCCTGGCCATCAGGAGGAGGCAAAGAGCACCCCAGCAAAGCTGTTAAGTGTAACTACCTTACCCATAACCCCAGTCCTCCTCTTCTTCTTCAAAACTAGACCAACCCAGGTCTTCTTGGAAATCCAGCCAGCCCTGGAATAAGGAAGAACAAAGTAAGAAGCCTTCTGCTGACTTTCTCTTTTTCGACAGGCTTGGATACGCGATGTCCCAGATCCATGGGCTTTAGACATAGTATCCCAGGGTTACAAAATAGGGTTCAAGTCTTGCCTTCCTAAGGGCAGATAGTCTCCAAGACTATCCTCAAACCAGGTAAAGAGGGAGGCCTTCTTAAATTGAGTAAAGGACCTATCCTCCCTGGGAGTTATTGTACCAGTCCCTCTAGAGCAGTGCTTTCCAAACTGTGTGTCGGGACACACTAGTGTGTCGGCAGCAGTGTGTAGGTGTGTCCCTGCTTCAGCACAAATTTTTTTTTTATTTTTTTTTTTTTGGTTTCTGACTTTCCGCCTGCCTGCTACGCATATCACATGGTTGACATGTGATTGTTAGCTGGGGGTATACAGATCATATTAACCTATTGGCGCAGCTCAGTGGGAACTGAAACTATTCCCATTGGCGGCACATTGGCTCCTGACTGCACATGTAGTCTCCTTAATTGGCTTGCGACTGCATGTGTAGTCAGTGAGTGGGACAGCAGTGTGTTTGCAGCGTGGGCAGTAGTCAATCGGACTCACCGAGCTCTGAGGGCGGCAGCTTAAATGCTGAGCTGAAGACAGTGGGGGTTTTTTGGCAACTAGCTCCCAGTAGTGCATTGCTGCTCCTGCTCTTGATATATGGATAGGAAATGGAAGCTTAAAAATGCTTGATGATGAAATGCGAGTGTCTTTATATAATATTCCACCAAATATTCAGAAATTGTGTTCATCCCATCAACCTCATACATCCCATTAAAATAGCAAGTAGCTATTGGTGTTAAACTTTTTTAATTCTTGGACATACTTACATACTGTTACTTGTAAATACATTTCATTATTATATAATTTATGTATGTGTCCGCATCTCTTAAGTTAGTTTAACCTCCTGTTTGCTAGTACAACTGAATTACTGTGTCGCAAAATGATGTAGGTCTAAAAAGTGTGTCACCAACATAACAAGTTTGGAAAGCTCTGCTCTAGAGGAACAGGGTCTAGGATTCTATTCAAACCTATTTGTGGTTCCCAAAAAGGAGGGAACTTTTTGACCAATCCAAGATCTCAAGTGCCTCAACAAATTCATCAGGGTTCCATCCTTCAAGATGGAAACTATTTGTTCCATTCTTCCTTTGCTTCAGGAAGGTCAGTTCATGATGACCATAGACCTAAAGGACACGTACTTACACGTTCTCATTCACAAGGATCACTACCAGTTCCTGAGGTTTGCTTTTCTGGACAAGCATTTCCAGTTTATTGCTTTTCCATTTGGTCTTGCCATAGCTCCCATAGTATTTACAAAGGTTCTGGGGGCTTTTTTGGAAGTGATCGGAGAATTGCGGTAGCTCTTTATCTAGACGACATCTTGGTTCAGGCGTCATCGTTGCAACTAGCAAAATCTCATACAGTGATGTTGTTGTCTTTTCTTTGTTCTCACGGATGGAAAGTGAATCTGGAAAAAAGTTCTTTAGTTCCATCTACAAGAGTGATTTCCTAGGGACAATCATAGATTCTCTGTCCATGAAGATTTTCTTGACGGACGTCAGAAAATCCAAACTTCTGGCTTCGTGCCTTGCCCCCTCCAGTCTGCCTTTCGTCCATCAGTGTCTCCAATGTATGGAGGTGATTGGTCTGATGGTGGCCTCTATGGATATTATTCTTTTTGCTCAGTTCCATCTGCGACCGCTGCAACTTTGTATGCTCCGGCAATGGAACAGAGACCATTCAGATTTATCACAGAGGGTAAATCTGGACCCTCTAACAAGAGACTCTCTCGTGGTGGATGTCACAGGAACATCTGTCTCTGGGCACTTGCTTTCTGAGACATTCCTGGGAGATTGTGACTACGGATGCCAGCCTGTCAGGCTGGGGAGCTGTTTGGGGTCCTCTGAAGGCTCAGGGCCTGTGGTGTCGGGAAGAGTCCTCTCCACCCATAAACATCTTGGAGTTGAGAGTAGACATGTGCAATGCTAAAAAATTTGTTTCATTTTCATTAGTTAAATAAATAATTTCATTTTGGCAAATTAGTTTAGTTAAGTTTAAAAATAAAATTTGTTTCGGCAAATTAGTTATGTTAAGTTTAATCGTTTTTTCAGAACCATTCCTTATTCATATGCATTATTCTATTCTGAAGTTTAGAATAGAATAATGCATATGAATAAAGAATGGATCCGAAAAAATGAAAGGATCTAAAAAAAACGATTTAACTAAACATAACTAATATGCCGGCGACTGCCAAAACAAAATGATCTAAAACTGCCGCCACCCACATCACCGACACTAAATAAAGCTATTAACCCCTAAACCGCCCCCCCCAACATCGCCAACACTACCTAAACCTATTAACCCCTAAACCGCAGTTCCCTGACATCGCCTACACTAACTAAATAAAGCTATTAACCCCTAAACCACCATTCCCATACATCGCAGACACTAACTAAACCTATTAACCCCTAAACCGCCGTTCCCAAACATTGCCAACACTAACTAAAACACTAACTAAAACTATTAACCCCCTAAACCGCTGTTTCCAAATGTCGCCAACACTAAATAAACCTATTAACCCCTAAACTGCCGGCCCCCACATCTCAACAACCTAAATTAAACTATATTAACCCCTAAACCTAACACCCCCTAACTTTAACATAATTAAAATAGACCTAAATTAAAGTTACAATTATTAACTAACTACCTATTTAAACATAAATACAAACTTACCTGTGAAATAAAAATAAAACCTAAGCTTACACTAATAAAATCAGAGGCGTAATTAGAAACCACAGGGAACAGGTGCAAGAATCTAAGAAGGGCCCCCCCAAAAAAGGTTTTGTTTTTTACAATTAACACAGAAAAAAAAAATGTGAATCTGATTACATGTCTGCTAAAGGAGGTACCCTATGCCCACAGTCTGAGATGGCCTGACCCCCTATTACTGTATATAGTGACACTGTTTAACCCACCAGTACTGTATATAGTGAGTTAGTGACACAGTCTGTAATCTGCCGGTGAGATGGCTGGCCTGACCCTACCCGCCCCAGTACTTTATTAAGTGACCACAGTAGTCTGTGACATGGTCCAGCCCCCCTCCCCCCGAACTGTATATAGTGGTACTGTATAGTGACACTGTTTACCCCCCCCCCCCCCATGCTGTAGTAACAATGTCTGTAATTTGCTGGTTCCACAAACATATACACACACACACATACATGCATTAATACACACACAGTCACATACATACATACATACACAGTCACATACATACATACACACACATACATGCATAAATACACACACTGTCACAAACATGTATAAATACACACACAGTCACATACACACACACACACATGCATAAATACACACACAGTCACATACATACACACACATACATGCATAAATACACACACAGTCACATACATACATACATACACACACACATACATGCATAAATACACACAGTCACATACATTCTCACACACACACACACATACATGCATACATACACACACAGTCACATACACACACACACATACATGCATAAATACACACACAGTCACATACACACACACACACACACACATATGCATAAATACACACACAGTCACATACATACATACACACACATGCATAAATACACACAGTCACATACATACACACACACACATATGCATAAATACACACACAGTCACATACATACACACACACACACATGCATAAATACACACACAGTCCCATACATACACACACACACACACACACACACATACATACATACATACACACACACATAAACACCAATGGGTAAACAGAAACATCACGAAGCATCACGTCACACTGACATGATATCAGTGCAGGCAGTGGCAGGTCAACGTTTTGTTTTTTTTGAAAACTCATTCCTATTGGCTGATTCAAATCAGACAATAGGAATGAGAGCTGCTTAAATCCTATTGGCTGTTTAAATCAGCCAATAGGATTTAAGCAGCTCTCATTCCTATTGGCTAACTAAAAATGTTCAGCCAATAGGAATGCAACAGTACCCCAATATAAAAGGGGTACCTTGCATTGAATCCTCAGTGTGCGGCAGACGATCACATGAAGAGGACTTCCACATCGGAACAGTTGTCCTCCACCTCCGTGCATCGTCCGCTCCGCCTCCTATTAACTTCAGGGCAATGCCCTACAAAAGGCCCTTTTAAGGCTATTGGTAGTTTATTATAGATTAGGTTTTTTTTTTTGGGGTGGTTTTTTTTGTTGTTTTTTAAACGGGGTAATAGAATAGGAATAATTTTATTTTTTTTGGATAATTTTGTTATTTTTTGTAATTGTAGTTTTTTTAGTAATCTTAGGTTTTTTTATTTTTAGTAATGTAATGTTAGTTTTTATTTTTATTTCACAGGTAAGTCTGTATTTATTTTAACTAGGTAGTTAGTAAATAGTTATATTGTAGCTATCTTAGGTTTTATTTTTATTTCACAGGTAAGTTTGTATTTATTTTTAAATAGGTAGTTAGTTAATAATTGTAACTTTAATAAAGGTCTATTTTAATTATGTTAAAGTTAGGGTGTGTTACGTTTAGGGGTTAATAGTTTAATTTAGTTTGTTGCGATGGGGCCGGCGGTTTAGGGGTCAATAGGTTTATTAGTGTTGGCGATGTCGGGGGAACTGCGGTATAGGTGTTAATAGGTTTAGTTAGTGACGACGATGTCTGGGAACTCCGGTTTAGGGGTTAATATGTTTAGTTAGTGTCAGCGATGTCGGGGAACGGCGGTTTATGGGTTAATAGCTTTTTTAGTGTTGGGGGACAACGGTTTATGGGTTAATAGCTTTATTTAGTGATTTAGTTGGTGTCGGGGAACTGCGGTTTAGATTAGAACAATGAAAAATTCCGAATATGAATAATGGATCTGAAAATTCGGAAACTGATTTATTCATTTTCAGGATTTTAGTTATGGTGCTGATTAGGAAATTTGGATGCATTGAAATCTCCGAATTGGCCAAAATTTTTCCGAAAACAGAATTCGGCCGGAACGAAACACACGTCTAGTTGAGTTTAATCCGGTTTATCAGATTCCAGTCGGACAACATTACCTCAATGGCTTACATCAACCACCAGGGAGGGACTCAGAGTTCCTTAGCCATGAAGGAGGTGACTCACATTCTGCAGTGGGCGGAAGCCCGCGATTGTCTTCTGTCTGCCATCCACATTCTAGGAGTGGACAACTGGGAGGCAGATTTTCTGAGCAGACAGATCTTTTTCTCAGATAAGCCTCAGGTGGGGGGTTCCAGGGTTGGATCTTATGGTGTCCCGCCAAAATGCCAAGGTTCCAAAGTACGGTTCAAGGTCAAGAGATCCTCAGGCTGTTCTTATATATGCTCTAGCGGTTCGTTGGAGGTATTCTCTGGCATATCTGTTTCCTCAGTTTGCTTTCCTTCCACGAGTCATTGCTCGTATAAAACAAGAGAGTGCATCAGTGATCCTAATAGCTCCTGCATGGCCTCGCAGGATCTGCTTCGCGGATCTGGTAAGGATGTCATCTTTACCTCCTTGGAGGTTACCTTTAGAGGAAGGACCTTCTAATTCAGGGTCCTTTCCTCCATCCAAACCTAGATTCTCTGAAGCTAAATTGAACGCCTAGTTCTGTCTAGGCGTGGTTTTTCTGAAGAGGTCATTAAAACTATGATTCAGGCTCGAAAACCTGTTACTCGCAAGATTTACCATAAGATATGGCGTAAATATCTTTATTGGTGCAAATTTAAGGGGTTCTCCTGGAGCCGGGTGTGGATTCCCCGGATTTTTTCTTTTCTTCAGGATGGCCTGGAAAAGGGTTTATCGTCAGTACTCTAAAGGGTCAGATTTCTGCATTATCTATCCTTTTGCACAAATGTGTGGCAAACTTACCAGATGTTCAAACCTTTGTTAGGGTCCTGGTTAGAATCAGGCCTGTATTTAAGCCTGTTGCTCCTCCTTGGAGCCTTAATTTAGTTCTTAAAGTTTTGCAGCAGGCTCCGTTTGAGCCAATGCATGTTGTTGATATCAAATTGTTATCTTGGAAGGTTTTGTTGCTTGTTGCTATTTCTTCTGCTTGCAGAGTGTCTGAGCTTTCAGCTCTGCAGTGTGATTCCCCGTACCTTATTTTTCATGCAGATAAGGCGATCCTTCGTACTAAATTTGGGTTTCTCCCTAAGGTGGTGTTGGATCGAAACATTAATCAGAACATTTTTGTTCCTTTTTTTTTGCTTAATCCTTCTCAGAAGGAACATCTTCTGCATAACTTGGATGTTGTGCGGGCTCTAAAGTTTTACTTACAAGCTACTCAAGATTTTCAGCATTCTTCTGCCCTATTTGTAAGCGTAAGGGTCAGAAGGCCACTTCTACTTCTCTGTCTCTCTGGTTGAGAAATTTGAGACTGCTGGACAGCAGGCTGCTGAGAGAATTACAGCTCATTCCACTAGGGCTGTCTCCTCTTCTTGGGCTTTCAAAAATGAAGCTTCTGTGGAACAGATTGCAAGCCATTTCTGATGTCAGAAATGATGGATAGGTCATCCTCCAATCACTGCTTCCCCCCGGGGGAATCAGTGTCTGATTCAATGCCGTGATTGCAGGAAGCCGGATTAATCATTTTAGAACCAGGAAGATGCTTCGCGACGGGTCGAGGAAGCTGGAGCTGCTGTCAACATTAAAAGGTAATTTTTTTTCACAGCACGAGTGAAATGTAAATTTTGATGAATTAAAGTGCCCCTGTTTTTAATCAAATTTTTAAAAACCAGACACTTTAGCATCAAAATTTACATTCACTTTAACAGCTTTGCTTGGGTGCTCTTTGCCTCCTTCTGCTGGCCAGGAGTTGAATATCCCACTAGTAATTGGAATGACGTTGTGGACTCTCCATGTCCGGAAAGAAAGAAGCTTATCAGGTAAGCATAAATGTAGTTTTTTTTGTTAGTGTATATTTTTTTCTTCTTTTTTTTTTTACTAATAAGTATCAGCAAGAAGGCAATGCTGGGAATATAAAGGTAAAATCCTGTTCAATATATTTTAAAGTTTTATGATTTGTGAAGTTATAAATATATTTAATAATTATTGTTAAGAACAGAAATTTTCTTAACATTTTACTCCTGGAAGAGAGAGTATTTAAGCTGTATTAGATAGATACATCTATATGTAATAAATACAAATATATGTGGAAAAATAGAAATGGCTGGTTTTATTCTTTGAAACCACAACACATTAAAATAAGCTGAGGAAATTGACCTTATTTTATCACTTACTACACCCAAACACACACACAAAAACGCTTCCTTTTCTTATATCTATCTGTAAACCAAAGCCCAATAATAAGAAATAGCAATTGGAAATTAACATTTTATAACTTCTTTCTTACCCTTCCCTCCCCAAACTGGGAGTGTAATTTATTCTGCTATCTATATATAGCTTTTCTATAACCAATATGTAAGTATTTAAATATTCAGTATAGGTGGGGGTACAATAGGCAAAATCTGTGGTTTCAAATGCCAAAAGAAAGGCAAAGAAGTTATTTGTAAACCATAAAAAAGACAATTGATATGAATTCAACTGAACAAACAACAAAAGATGCGGATATTCTACACAAGAGCAAAAACAGAAGGTGGAGAGTGAAGACGTTTTTAGAAAGGAGGGATAGAATGAGAGTAGTGGACAAATGACATATACACATATATATATATACACTGTATATATACACACACACATACAAACAACGTGGAAAGATGAAACATGGAGCAGATGCATGTAGATAAAAACAAATAAAATGTCACAGGTGCGGTAAAGAAGGTCTCATACAAAAATACAGACGTGAAACCAAAAGTAATACACAAGAAGTGTATATGGTGACGATGAATGAGTCTATAGAAGACAAAATAAACATACAGCCACCCAACTAGGAGATATTTCACCTGTGCATGGGTCTCTCTCCTGTATTGATTATTTCTTGTGCTCTCCCCAGTTGCACACACTGATCCCACATGCTGACATCACCAATATAACGATCTCAGATCATGCCCCCATATGGCTACAATTAGGCCCACGCCCTCATATATCATCCCAAAGAAACTGGCAATTCCCCACTTACCTATACCACAATCTAGAGTTCAGGAACCACCTGAAAATGCAATGGTTAGAATACCATAATTTTAATGCTCAACACCTCACTAACCCAAGCATCTTTTGGGGAGCCTCAAAAGCAGTGATGAGGGGACAAATCACCAGCTTTACTGTACACTACAATTCCAAATGTAAAAAGGTTGAAACTGAAACCAATGCAGAGGTAACAGCTGCTTACAATAAGTACTTGGCCCACCCCACCCCCCGAAATAGGGACACCTACTATGAAAAGAAATAACTTAGGGATAACGCTTTGCAAAACCGGAGAGGAGACAATGGCACTACTCAGTTAATTGGTATATTTTAACGTTCCCCTATTAATTCATATAATAATGAGTGTACTTGGTGTTAGTACACTCCAGTATTGTGTATCTGATAGGGATAGGTGCTTGTACCGGAGACAAACTTATACAGAGAATCAGTAAGAGACTGAAAAAGGGTACAAATGTAGCACTCTATGAACGTATTAATGTAACATAGGATGTGTAAGAATTGAAACAAATTAAAATATAACTTTTACTAGATCAAGTTAAAAACAGGGGATTTACAAACATTTTTAAAAGAATTTGGATGTACTACCTATTAGCTATGTAGTGTACCTACTAGCTATTGGGAGACCTATACCCTTGTAAGGTGGTGTGTAGTCTCTAGATAAATCAAATGACAGGGTTATCTCTGGTATGTTACTCTAGGTACAAAATTAGGTGAATTGCCATAAACACTTGAGACTAATAAGTTTGGATCACTGCTGTGAACCACAATCATCCAAAGGAATTAGAAAGTCTTATTAATTCTCATTTGTTACCTGTTAGTACCACAATGAATTGTGCTAGAATTTCTTTAAATAATAATATGAGTACTTAGTCGATAAGCTCTAATACTGAGTTATTAATTCTCATTAATGACCTAATAGTGCCACAATAAATTGCGCTAGAGTTTCCTTAAATAATGTTGTGAAAACTCTAATATTGGGTAACCTTTGGTTATCGTTTTAATTGTTTACTCACAAGTGTATAGGGGGGTAATGGTGTTGATACCTGCAGTACTATACAGCGTGAAGAGTCTGAGAAACTCCTTGTGCTACCTCTTAATACTGTAATAAACTGTACTTATATTTCCATTGGAGTAGTTATATAGAGTCAATTATTTACCTACTATAGTAAATTAGAACCATTCATTAAGTGTCGCTGGTTAGTATAAAAGAGGTCAGACCTTTATAATGGCACTTGCAGTGCTATAAGAGTTGAAGAGTCTAATAAACTCCTCGTTTTACCTATTAATACCGTGATGATAGTACCTGCAGTGCTATAAGAGTTGAAGAGTCTGATAAACTCCTCGTTTTACCTATTAATACCGTGATGAACTGTATCTATATTTACATAGGAGTAGTTATAAAGAGTCAATTATTGAACTCTAATTGTATATTGGAAACATTCACTTGTTAATATTAAAGAGATCAGACCTTTGTATAGATGTTACCTTATTGGTACCACTAATAGTACTGTAAAAAGGTAAATTATATTTGTTTATTACTTCTATAGATATCTAGGTATATTATAGATTTGAATCAGTCTGGTATGACTTCTATAAATATCTAGCTAAAATATAGATTTGTATAAGTCTAGTCTAATTTTGGTATTACCTATGAGTAAAAAAAAGGTTACAGGTCTGTCATCCAATAGCATGAGATGAGAGAATGAGACGTAGGCATGAACAACAAGACACGAACGTCAGATAGAGAGCTCATTTCAACCAATCACCACTCATGTCTCTGTCGGTACAACCGGGCGTATCATGATTGACAAACTCGGCGACCAATAACAGAAAGGCAATGATGGCGACCACCAAATCAATCAACGAATATATGTAGATATATGCATGATATTGTTATTATTTCTCACTCAATACAATACGACCACAGGACTAACTAAATCGCATAGTGAAATGAAAGCAAATAATAATATCATCTACACGAACGGAAGCAAATTGTCATGGAAAATAAACCAATCAAAATGCACCTTCCGTCTCACACCCACTGCTACGACCAATCGAACATAATGATACAACCAAGGCCCTCTCTAACAGCCAATCGGTTAACACTCAAGGGTATTTAAATCTCACAAAGACAGTGTGAGACTGCCCTTTGATACAGCCACAACGGTGAAACGCGCCAGTGGCGTCCCCCCGTTCTTCCTTACATGTTGCTTTTAACTAAAATTTGTTGATAGACTACCTTACTTAAATGACAATGAAATAATAGTATAAAAATCTTATTGCCGCAGCTGCGGTGTCTAGTGCAAGCTATTCAGCCATACTAGCTAGACAAGTAACCTTTTTTTTACTCATAGGTAATACCAAAATTAGACTAGACTTATACAAATCTATATTTTAGCTAGATATTTATAGAAGTCATACCAGACTGATTCAAATCTATAATATACCTAGATATCTATAGAAGTAATAAACAAATATAATTTACCTTTTTACAGTACTATTAGTGGTACCAATAAGGTAACATCTATACAAAGGTCTGATCTCTTTAATATTAACAAGTGAATGTTTCCAATATACAATTAGAGTTCAATAATTGACTCTTTATAACTACTCCTATGTAAATATAGATACAGTTCATCACGGTATTAATAGGTAAAACGAGGAGTTTATCAGACTCTTCAACTCTTATAGCACTGCAGGTACTATCATCACGGTATTAATAGGTAAAATGAGGAGTTTATTAGACTCTTCAACTCTTATAGCACTGCAAGTGCCATTATAAAGGTCTGACCTCTTTTATACTAACCAGCGACACTTAATGAATGGTTCTAATTTACTATAGTAGGTAAATAATTGACTCTATATAACTACTCCAATGGAAATATAAGTACAGTTTATTACAGTATTAAGAGGTAGCACAAGGAGTTTCTCAGACTCTTCACGCTGTATAGTACTGCAGGTATCAACACCATTACCCCCCTATACACTTGTGAGTAAACAATTAAAACGATAACCAAAGGTTACCCAATATTAGAGTTTTCACAACATTATTTAAGGAAACTCTAGCGCAATTTATTGTGGCACTAATAGGTAATTAATGAGAATTAATAACTCAGTATTAGAGCTTATCGACTAAGTACTCATATTATTATTTAAAGAAATTCTAGCACAATTCATTGTGGTACTAACAGGTAACAAATGAGAATCAATAAGACTTTCTAATTCCTTTGGATGATTGTGGTTCACAGCAGTGATCCAAACTTATTAGTCTCAAGTGTTTATGGCAATTCACCTAATTTTGTACCTAGAGTAACATACCAGAGATAACCCTGTCATTTGATTTATCTAGAGACTACACACCACCTTACAAGGGTATAGGTCTCCCAATAGCTAGTAGGTACACTACATAGCTAATAGGTAGTACATCCAAATTCTTTTAAAAATGTTTGTAAATCCCCTGTTTTTAACTTGATCTAGTAAAAGTTATATTTTAATTTGTTTCAATTCTTACACATCCTATGTTACATTAATACGTTCATAGAGTGCTACATTTGTACCCTTTTTCAGTCTCTTACTGATTCTCTGTATAAGGATAACGCTTTGCGCCAACAGGATCAGCTTTTTCAAAACCATAGAAAAGGCTGTTTTTACAGATACGGTAATAAAACGGGAAAACTATTAGCTAATGTGGTGAAACTAGTCTCCCCCAAACCTCTAATTCCCTCTATACAGGTGCAGGGTGTATTTCATGAGGATAATAAAACAATTATAGAAGAATTTTTGCGATTCTAGACTAAGCTTTACTCTAAACAATCAACAACAGCGGCCGCTAGAGATAGATTCTGGGCTCAAATAGATACACCTACCCTTACTCCTGAGAATTTAGAACTCTTGAATACCCCAATCCACACCTCAGAAGTCCTGAAAGCTATTAAAGCGGCAAAATTAGGCAAAGCACCAGGCCCTGATAAGATTCCAATTGAATATTACAAGCTACTACAAAATGAGCTTAGCCCACTCTTGGCCCAAACCTTTACAGCATACCTTAAAGGAACAGCTACACCCCCAGCTGACTTCGCTGATGCACATATGTGCCTAATCCTAAAACCAGATAGAGATCCAACTGTCCCGGCCTCCTATAGACCCATATTGCTTTTGAATAACGAATACAAGCTCTTTACTGCAATACTAGCGAACAGATTGGCAGGGGTGCTGGGCATGGTTATTCACAAGGACCAGACGGGGTTCATGAGGCATCGCTCCTCGGTCACAAACATACGCAAAACCATAGCAGTCATTAATCACTATTGGCAGGCATGAAATCAAAGTAACACTGGTACACTCCCTGACGCATGCCTTCTCTCTATGGACGCGGAAAAGGCGTTTGATAGAGTGGAATGGGATCATCTACTAACCTCTGTAAGTAAATTTGGCATCACAAGGGACTTCCACAATCTCATTCAAACACTATACCTAAAACTATGCACCTCGATACTAGTAAATTGAGAAATATCCCCCCCCCAGTTGTTCTGGAAAGAGGCACTAGACAGGGATGCCTCCTCTCACCCCTCCTATTCAATTTGGCCATTGAACCTCTTGCTATATTCATCCGGAATAACTTAGAAGCAATAAAGATAGGAACACACTCACTACACTTATAATATATGCCGATAATCCTCTTCTATACATAACAAACCCAAAAGACATTATACCCAGCCTAATTGCTGCCATTCAGCAGTTTGGAGAAATCTCGGGATACAAAGTAAATTTGGAAAAGTCAGAGCTGACATACCTCATGAAACCCTTGCAACCCTCAGCATTACAAACAACACTTAAAATCACAGATGGCTCATTTAAGTACCTCGGCATCCATTTGCACGTTAACCCAAATTTAATCTATTAATTAAATATCTCCCCTATAATTGACTAGATTTGCTCATTATTAACTGGGTGGACTAAACTACCGATGTCCCTGTCAGTTCGTGTGAACCTGATAAAAATGATAGCTATGCCCAAATTACTATATCCTTTACAGCTACTCCCCCTACTATTAACACAAATGGACTTGAATACCATTACTAATGCCTTCAGCAAATTTGCGTGGAATTCCAGAAAACATAGAATCAGCAGACTCAAGTTAGCCTTACCACCAGACAAAGGGGGTTTGAAGCTTCCAAATGTAGAGTGGTATAACTGGGCCGAAACTAGTCTTTGACTGGTTAGCGCGAACATCAGTTTTTAATGATGAAAATCTTGAGAAGACTTTAGTACACCCGATCCATCTAGCCTATTTACCCCATGCACCCATTCACTCGCTCCCATCTCAAATTCGAGACAACATACTATTTAAAGAGAAAGAGAGTGCAGCTCCGCTGCAAATTTCCTATGAGCGGGTGAGGATCCGGAAGTATACCACGGTGAGGGGAAACAGAGTGGAGCCAGGCTAAAAGGATATAGCGGTGGACATCCGCCGGTATGCAAATGAAAAAATGAAGCCGGCTACTAGCAACAGTACAAAAACAAAGTCCTTTATTAATCCAGATAAAACAGCAGCAAACTGCAACGAAGACACATCACAGATGGAGGGGCCCAGCAGTTCTTACGCGTTTCACGCCTAGTGGCGCTTACTCATAGAACCTGAGCACAGGTAAAAACTGAGCTATATTTGAATGCCCAATATCCAATCAAATGCACCTTTAAAATGACGTATAAGTGTAGTAGGTGTATATATAGAGCAAATACTCATAGATAAGGGGCAATATTCAAATTTAGCAACATCTAAAATCAAAATAGACATTTACTTGTGGAGATTGTAAATTGTAATTATGATAAGCATATACAAAAATTCTTATTTTATAAAGTTTTTTTCTTTCTCTTTTTCATGGTTAGAGAATTTTCAAATCACAGTACTACATATTTCATTATTCCTCAGTATCAATTTAGAACATAGAGATGGCTGTGTATATATATGTGTCTCGTGATTGATGTTAATACTTGTAAATGAACATCATAAAATAATAATATAAATGCAAATATGTATATGACAGGGTTAGTTAATAATTAAATTCATGAATATAAGTTCATATAAATTTGTCCCAAAATTTCTTGTAGTAAGTGTGTATGTGTCTAACAAATTGAAACCTTTGTAATATACAATAATAAGTAATAACCATACTAATGATACACATATATACTTTGAAAATTATTCCACATAATAGCGCATGTCTCATTCGACATTCATACCTAATGGGGATTTTGTTTTTAATTTGTAAATCCAGAAGAGTTCCTTCTTATCCAAAATTTTGTGTAAGTTACCCCCCCATATAGGTATCTTTGCTATGTCAATGATTTTTATTTTTAAATTAGGGACATTGGTCAAGTGGAAAAGATTAAAGTGTCTTGCTACAGCCGAATCTTTGTTGAAATTTTTTATATCTCTTACATGTTCCCTAGTATTTGCTCTATATATACACCTACTACACTTATACGTCATTTTAAAGGTGCAATTGGATATTGGGCATTCAAATATAGCTCCGTTTTTACCTGTGCTCAGGTTCTATGAGTAAGCGCCACTAGGCATGAAACGCGTAAGAACTGCTGGGCCCCTCCATCTGTGATGTGTCATCGTTGCAGTTTGCTGCTGTTTTATCTGGATTAATAAAGGACTTTGTTTTTGTACTGTTGCTAGTAGCCGGCTTCATTTTTTCATTTGCATACTATTTAAAGATCCACTTTGGGCATGGGCAAAATTATGCAGATAGTGGAAGCTCCCTCAAAGGGTTACTAGATACTTCCCATTGCGAGGTTATCCCACCTTTCTTCCGGGCATGACTACACGCATGTTCGCCTGGTGGGAAGAGAGAGGATTAAGTGCAGTATCACAATTGATAGACCCCCTGACTGATAAACCATTTCAAGCAGCACATCTACAGGATAAATTTGACCTCCCTAGACACAGCACTTTTGCATACCTTCAATCCACACATTATGCCCACACACTATTATCGGAGGGACTTAGCTGTAGGACCAATACACCAATTGACACCATTTGCTTGATGACTAAATAAGGGTCACACTCTATCTCCCACATATTCAATTTAATCACAGTGTCTAAAACACCGGAGGTCATGCAACAACTAAGTGATAAATGGAGACGTAAAACAAACCTTGACATCAAGATGGACACAATAGTAGACAGTTTTAAACTAGCAGCTCAGTGCATGCTGGCAATGGACTACAGGGAAATGCACCTTAAATTTTTACACTTGAGTTATATCACCCCAAGATTCGGGCCATATGGGTGCCGGATGCAACAGATATATGCCTTAAATGTTCGCTACCCGAACTGGACATTACACATCTGTTTTAGGGTTGCCCCAAGATAGCTCAATTCTGGAGCAGGATTCAGCACTGGTTGAGAAAAGTTTGTGACAAACATACGACAATATCAGTTTATGACACCTTTTTCCTTAATGGACAAACACAAACTGTTCCATATGCTCGGTTCTTGAACACTGCCATACTAATAGCCAGGAAACTAATATTAAGACAATGGATATCTCGCAAACCACCACACCTAACGCAATTCACTAGGCTATTACACATGCAATTGCTCATAGAGCAAGAGGATGTTAAGGGCGACTTAGAGCGACGTATCAAAGTGTTTATGGCAAAATGGGAACCATATTTGTTGACTCTCCATCCCAACATTACACACAAATACTATCTCCCTTCTCTAACAGCATATATATCATGACGAAATGACTGAAAGGCACATGGCTCACAAAAGAAACATTCCCCTCTCAGCCCCCTCCCTTCCCCACCCTCCCTGACATACTTACTCAATGTTTAAAGGCTTGCATACCCCCTCCTTCCACCACTAATACTCACATGTTATAAAGAGCGGACCAGGTGTTTCCACTGCAGATCTTAGACCTCTTATCTTTACCTCAACATTAATCCCAATGGGTAAGTCGGCCTATTTTTCATTTAATGTTTGTTACTACCCATGCTCTCCCTCCCCCCCTTCCCTCCCCCCCTTCCCTTCCCTCCCTCCCTTACCTTCCCTTGCAAATCCCCGCCTTAAGGCTCCATGAAATGGATTGAGCACTAATAACCCAGACTGCCAAATCACTGATATTTTGCATCCAAATGACAAGGATAGAAACTGTGTAGTCAGAATTCCTCCTTCCTTCCCCCTTGCTGAATCCCTGGTCCCCCCCTCACCTCTTCCCTCCACCCTTCCCTCCAGTTTTGTTTATAAAAAGTAAAAAAATGCTCAAGTGGGGTTTACTTTATGTTTAAATTTCGTCACAGTTATCATCACATAACAAAACTGTTTGATGTTATCTTTATTTTGTATACTAGGAAACAATACAATTTATGTGATGCACTTTGTTATTTTTGTACCCTCACTTAGGTCTTTCAATAAATAAAGATATTAAAAAAAAAAAACATACAGAGGTTGAAGTATTATAAATTAGGTAACATCTATAAAAGACAAATTGTGTGTTGGATTTCGATACAGGAGCAGCAGTGTCTGTAATAAACAATAACGATTGGAAAACCATGAATATAGAAATATCATTGAAATAATGTGAAGTTAAAGACGTATTAACCCAAAGGTAAAATTAGCACAGGGTAGGAAACCAATGTACAGTATGGTTCAAAAGAACACAATTATTTAATGAAGGAAAACAGTTACCTTTTGTGTTGAGGCTGCTGGTCACAGAGTAAATAATAATGCTGTAGAGGGTAAATGAAAAATAAGTGCTTTATTGTACGTAATACTAAAAATTAATATTCCAAAAGGACACCATAGTTAGGGACCTCTGACGCATTTCACGCTATAAACAAAGCGGGGAAAACCACAGGGACAATCCAATCCAATTTCTCCCTTTAACTTGCTACACTTAAACTGAAATCTGTTAAACTGTAAGGTGTGGGGAGTAGATAAAACTACATTTATATACAGTGTAGGTGGGTTAGTCATTTATGACCCCTGTGTCCTTTTAAGCTCTATTACATGACACATACACACTCCAAATCCGATTTAACATCCCAACAAATGCCTCTTCAGATGCGTTACACCATTTATTATTGCACTGCTGCAAGGCGCTACTGAGAGCTAGCGGTACACAACAGGTGAGCCAATGACAAAAGACTTGTGAAGCCACCAATCAGCAGCTAGCTCCCAGCACTGCTGCTCCTGAAGCTACCTAGCTATGATTTTTAATAAATGTCCCTATAAGTATAAATATGTATGCATTCTCCATACAAGATTCCATAGGCATACCTCTAGCCCTGATGAGCAAAACTGCCACTGTGGTAATATATTCACAAGGGGTCCGTCGCGGGATTGAGATTCCCTGTGAAATATTCAGAGCTGCTGACATCAGTGTTTGAAGGCTGAGGGCTCGCCGAGAGGCGTTTTACATTCCAGTGGGTGGCGATGCTGGCGATATTTTCAAAGCAGCATTGCCACCTATAGTTGATATAATGTAAATGATCAATTTACACAGTATTGTATGGCAATCATCACCTATAGGAGCAGGGGAATTGTGGGTATATAATAGGTGCAATGTTTAATTTATCTGTATTTTATTGTATAATGGTATAATATATATGTAACGCCTTTTGCGTCTTCTTTTCTTTTTTAGGAAGAAGATTGTGTTTGAGATATTATTGTTTTATAGAAGGCAGTAGTGGCGAGAATTTCCAGTGTGACAAATCTAGTGAGTGTACACTGGAACTTAATTTACAGAATAAGAAGCGTTACTTCACCAAAACCATTTTTTGTTTTTACAAAAGCACAGTCTATGTTGTGTAAACACACTTTGAAGACAGACACAGACCCCCTGCCGACATTACAGCCAAGTGGCGAGCGATGTGGTCGTACTTTTGCTGAAGCTGCGATTCCTACTTATTCCTATGGGAGACACATCGCCACTAGTCGGAGCAAAAAGGTTTAGCCAACTTTTTTGGAATATATCGCTAGACCTACTGACTGCGAAACTGGCGTGTCCAAAAAGGTTATTTCTTGTGGGGTTTGACAATGCTTAATTGAATATCAGGGTTGTAAGAAAATCAAAGTCAATTTACACAAATATGTTTAATGGGAAAGCACAGAAATATATTTAAAATATTATTACAATAAAGAAAATAACTTTCCTGTTACATTGTTTATGTAAAAAAGCATAAAATCATTGGCTTTTTCCTTGTGTGTATATAAAATAGTCTTATTCTTATCCAGGCGCTTCTAAAGCCTTTAGTGCAGACCAGTATTAATAAACACAACTTGATGCAACGCTTCTCCACTGAATTACCCTGAAAATGTAAGGAACATATCATGTAACACACATTGTTTAATGTGATACTGATCACAGATTTACATTCAGGAGAATTTAGCAAAAGTCATAACATCCTTATTATTAGCTGATACAGACAACATTAAATTTTATGTTACCAATACCCCTGTCCCCAGTGTTCCTACTCTAATGGCTAGATTTACAAAGGGCTAGGAGAATTATATATATATATATATATATATATATATATATAATATATAATATATATATATATATATATATTCTGCTCCGAGTTCTCTGCAGCTAGCCCTTGGAGAGGTGCACCAGTGCGCACAAATTTATAATAAAAATTGCATGTATTTATTTGCGCTGTTTGGAAGGCGAGCTGGGACGATTTATGATTAATTTCTCCTCTCTTGAAAATGAAGTTCTCTTGATTTATTATTTCAAACCAGTGTTTTTTTAGGTGGTATTTTATGCCCTCTACAAGTAATCCATTACATTTGCGTTTTACATGGGGCAAATTTGTGCATTCATTTTGGTGCATTACCACAATAATTTTTTAATTTAACTTTGTTATAATAATAATCCATATAAAACTGTAGCACATTCAAATTGTTAATATCATTTTTATTCTTTGTGGGTAATTTTGCATTTTAGATTTGGCATATGTGTATCAAGCAAAAGATAGACCTGCTAGAATCAGAACGTGCTACTTTAGAAATAGATGTGAACACGACATGAGCTCCAAGACGTGTTGATTTCTAATGCTGTTCCCCACAGTACCTATGGAGAACTATAATGCGCGTATTTGTAGAAGTTTGCGTTCTCCGAAGTCGCAAAAAAATTATGAATTGGTAACTTGGCGTAATGCTAAGGCGAACTCTAGAAAATTTGACTAAAACCAGCAAATTGAACCCTTTTTTAAGGGCATCGGTGTATCTTGGTGAACGCGAACAAAGTGAGAGGAATGTATAATCGGACTTGCCCAATTTTAGGAACAATTTGCATTAATAAATCAGAGGATTCAGTCGTATGCGGATATAAAGGCGCAATATTAGGATAATTGGTTTGATAAATCCTGCTCTTAACAGCCCAGGAGTTTAGTGTCTCTCTGGGGTCCCAGTTATCTAAAGCTCTCTGGGCTTGCGAGATTTTTACAGTGTGCCTGGCAAAAAAGAATTCCCTTCATTTAAAGGGACATGAAACCCATTTTTTTTTTCTTTTGTGATTCTGACCGCCCATAAAGTACCCAACTTTCTTCTGTTTTCAAATTGACTTTGCTATCATAGTATTCCTTGTTGAATAGATACCTAGATAGCTAACGTGCACATTTCTGGAGCAATACATGAACGGAAACACTGCTGCCACCTTCGTTCTTGCAAAAGTATAACATAGTTGTAAAACTGCTGTCATATATGGCTCCAGTCACATGCACGTCCTTCCTACACCTTCCTACCTGCTTTTCAACAAAGGATACCAAAAGAGTACAAAGTAAATTTGATAATAGATGTAAATTGGAACTTTTTTGTTGTTGTTAAATCGCACACTCTGTATAAATCATGAAAGACATTTTTGGGATTTTAAGTCCATTTAAGTATGTGAAGGCGATGCATATATTATAATAGGGCACACACAAAAAAATGTAATTTAAAAATCAATAAATAATAAATGAATAAATTAAATTTTAAATTAAAAAGCCGCCGTTAAAAAAATGATATTGTTAAATCATATTAAAAATTGTAACAAATTGTTATGCAAAAAACTGTTTTCTTTATACCATTGACTTAGTCTTCTTCACTGGAGGAACTGTCCTCATACGACCGCTGCCTTGTATTGTGCTGTTGGACGATCCTTTTGCGATCCATCATTCTCCTAATAAACTTTTTAGATACAGCCTGAGAAATGAGCAATGATATCACTTTATTAAACTACAAATGAGAGATCATATGGTAAAGATTTTCAAAGAACATTAAATCCTCACATTCAGATCAACGGCACATTAGTTAAGATTCGCTACTGGAAGAGCTAGCATTTTTATAAAAACATTTACTGTGTCTGTGTGCAACAAAAACTATTAAATAATATCAATACAGAAACTGTAAGAGTGTCAATAACATTTCATTATCAATGGAACAGCCATGGGCTCCCGATTCCCCACTAGTTTTGCAGATCTATGGTCTTTATAGTGATAATTTAATATTTATCTTTGAAGGAGATGAATGTAGAGTTATATTTTTTTTTTGGAAATGAATAACAATTGGAGTTTAAAATTCACCTATAAGTATTATAAGGATTCATTTGATTTTTGGATTTGCATTTAGGTTGGGCAGAAGATGGTGCTTTCATTACCTATACTTATTTCAAACAAGGTGATACTAATAGTTATTTAAATTTAACATTCCATAGTAATCACCAATTACATCCCCTTTAGTCAGTTTAGGAGAATTAGACTGAGTTGTACATCACTAGACAACTGCATGCATCTCTCTTCATATAGTAATGAAGCATGACCAGTGCTCCTGTTCAAATGAAGGTAGATGCCAGATCATTACAGACAGTGCTGTGCCAGTGTTCTGTAATATTTGCCGACCGCATTACGTTTTCCGAACCACGTAACCACAGGCAGTGGGAGGGTGACCTACACTGCAGAATTTTTTTTTAGGGATGGGGAGCTACACTACAGAAAAGGGATGGAATGGGGGGGGGGGGTTGGGGTTCCCATATGTAATGATTGCAGGGGGGTGCAGATAAGTGTGGGTGGGGGGAAGAGAGCAGTTTTGAAGGGATGGGAGGATTCAGGAGGGAGGGTAATCTCTACACTACAGCTAGAATTAACCTTATAAAATACCTAATTAACCCCTTCACTGCTGGGAACAATAGAAGTGTGGTGCACATCTGCAATTAGCGGCCTTCTAATTACCAAAAAGCAATGGCAAAGCCATGTATGTAAATAATTTCAATAAGAAACCCAAAGTTTGTAAAAAAGTAAATTTTTTATATGATCGCATTTGGCGTTGAAATGGTGGTATGAAATATACCAAAATGTGCCTAAATCAATACCTTACGTTGTCTACTTAAAAAATATATAATTTTGATAGGTAAATAAAAAAAAACAAGGCTTTATGGAGTGATGCCCAAAATACTGAAAAAGTTTTAGCATTTTTGCTAAGTTCTTCACCAAAATTAAATAGATATTGGATTATTTTAATTAAAGATAAAATTCTAAATAAATTATTGGATATCTTAAATGTGTTTTTAGGAGCGCAACAACCTTAAAATTAAACTGGTTCCGAGCAAAATAGCATCTAGTAAATCAGTTTTTAGAAGAAACAAAAAAGTGGTATTAAAAAAACGTTTTGCATAAAAAGAAGGTTTTTTTTTTTTTAAATGCGGAATACAGAGATGTAAAATGTGCCATTCTAGTACACATGGACAAACAACTTGTATCTACAATACAACAAGAGAAATTAAGATTCAGTCATTTTTGACGTTATAATTGTTATTTATTTATTGGATTGTTCTTGTGGAGCCTAGTATATAGGGCATACAACCAAGAAATTAGATTGTCCTACACTGTAGATATATTAAAAAGAAATTTGTTTTACATAGTGTTGCTAACCATTGTGAAAAAGTACATAAAGCCTGTTATTAATTTTAAATAACTTAGATTGAACAGGTTTTTAGGTCTCGTAGGTCGAACAGGTTACAAAGGTTGACAAAAAACAAGAATACTCTTTTAGATCATTATAGTATTTATGATTGTGTAGGGTAATTATTAGGGATAGCCTGGCTATGACTACGGCTGTGTAAGCCGAAACGTGTAAGCCAATCTATGCTACGCCTGCACGTTTGGATGTATCCTGGGGTTGCACCCTCATTTTGGATTTTTTTTTAACTTTGAAGAACCTTTGTTTTCTATATATTGATTATTATGATTATTACTTATATTATATTGTAAGATTAGAAATACATTATATATACACTGCACATTTTAGTATTTTTCTTGATAAAGATAATAGGAAGGTTGTTATAGACCCCCTTAAATGGTCATGTTAACACTATTATAATTGTGTTTACACTATAACACTAATCAGTTATATTTTTTAAATTTCGCATTAACATAAACTTTCTATAAACAGATCCGGAATGTTAGAGGTATTTAAAGGACAAAAAGATGGAGGATTCCTAAAAGTCTGTTCTGCTTATTGGAATTGAGCTTGGCAGTTGCTCTGGGTGATTCCCTACATACAGGTTGAAGTGCTGGTCTGATTCTTTGTTGATTGAGCAATATTTAAAGGACCAGAAAATACAGTAGATTTACAAGATAAAAAGACAATGCAATAGCACTTAGTCTGAACTTCAATTAAGTAGATTTTTTTTATTTTATTTCAAAGTTATGTCTATTTCCACTCCCCCGTATCATGTGACAGCCAATCACAAATGCATATACATATATTCTGTGAATTCTTGCACATGCTCAGTAGGAGCTGGTGACTCAAAAAGTATAAATATAAAAAGACTGTGCACATTTTGTTAATGGAAGTGAAGGTGAAAGTTGTTTGAAATTGTATGCTCTATCTGAATCATGAAAGTTTAATTTTGACTTGAGTGTCCATTTAATTCATCAGTTGTAATGAAGACAGGCTGTAACTTACTTTTTAATGTAGCGCTCAAATATTAACACAAGAAGCAATGAATATAAGGTGTTTTACTAAAAGGCATCAGTGTGCTCTGCGCTCATTACTCACCTCCTCGCTGGAGCTATCAGACTCTGAGCTTCCGTCTGACATGCAACCTCTATGGACACAGGCTGGTTGATGTGTTTGCCCTCTATTGAATGACACATTTACACGTCTGTCCGTTGTCAGCTTTTCCACCTGTCCCTCACCCGCAGGAGTGGTTCCTCTCTGCCTCAGACAAAAACAAGGGGCTATCTGTTATAAGGGCTGCAAGATGTTAAGTATTGTAGCAGGCTGCCCAGTAAAATCTTAAATATATTGTAAACTTAATGTGGCTGTGAATTTAGGAAATAAAAATGTGTATCTGCATCTTACTTTGTTTGCAGACCATATTTACCTGTGACATTTGTAATAAACCATACTTATTTCCCCCTGGAATCCTTAGCCGCTGCCCCCATGGCAGAACAGTTCATATATTTAATTTTGCAGCAAGTAGTACAACTCCCAGAAGGCTGCTGTCCGCCCTTTTTGCTGCACATTCTGCGTGTGCATGAGCTATGTGACAAGAATAAAATGTCCCCTTTAATGCTATTTATGATTTATTATCTTCATTGCGTTTTCCTTCATATTCAAATTACATAGATAAAATTGCCCATTAAAAACAAATCATTTCATTACCTAATCACTGATTTTTTTATTAGTTTTGTTTGTTTATCTGAAGGGACTTATTAAGATTCTCGCTCAGAACTGCCACACTGCAAGTATAAGGTATACAGTGAATCACAATGCTACAGGCAGCAGATTGTTTGCATTTTGTGTGAAGTGAGAGAGGAATACGCGGCGCGCATGCGCATCATGTTTGCTATTGCTAGGGGAACTGGGCAGACTCAGAGATTGACGAGCGCGCCTGCATAGGAGACAATGGCACGGTCACTAGCCATGTGATTGGCTGAACCATCTGTTGAAGAAAATTAAAAAAATAGAGAAGCCATGGGGGTGGCCGTAGGAGCCACGAGTAAGGGGTTTTAAAAGGTAAGTTTTAGGAGTCAGTATTGCAGCCACAGCAGTAATTTATTAACTGATGTGATAATTGTTATAGGCAATTTTAAAATTGTTTAAAAAAATGATGTTTACTGTCTCTTTAATGTTCATGTTTTTTTAAAGTCATTTACCCCTTGAGTGCTAACGACGGCTCAGAGCCATCGCTAGCACTCAACCACCTTTTGAGCAATCTGGGGGCTCCCACCGACTCCCAGCCCGGCGATCGGGCCTGTATAGTGACAGGCATCGCCGGGGCTTCCCGTTACGTGCGGTGATGTCACGCACAATGGCGTGATGACGTCTCAGCGCAACTTTATTTCAAATTAACAATACAAAGTATAGGGAAAGGGGGCATGCTGCTTAGAAGCCTGTATCTCAGGCATCTAAGCAGCTACAGACCCCCAAGACCCACCGTTGGAAAGGGAATCGTCTTGGGGATCGGAGGGGGGGGGGAGTCAGAAAAGTGAAAAACAGAAAAAAATAAAATCCTGCTTAGCACTCCAGGGACACTGAACCCAAATTTTTGTCTTTTGTGATTCAGATAGAGCATGCAATTTTAAGTAACTTTCTAATTTACTCCTATTATCAATTTTGCTTCATTCCCTTGCTATCTTTATTTGAAAAAGAAGGCATCTAAGCTAAGGAGCCAGACAATTGTTGGTTCAGTACACTGGACAGCACTTGTTTATTGGTAGGTGAATTTATCCACCAATCAGCAAGAACAACCCAGGTTGTTCACCAAAAACGGGCCAGCATCTAAACTTACATTCTTGCTTTTCAAATAAAGATACCAAGAGAATTAAGAACATTTGATAATAGTAGTCAATTAGAAAGTTGCTTAAAATTGCCTGCTCTATCTGAATCACGAAAGAAAAAAATTGGGTTCAGTGTCCCTTTAATGTTAGCTAAATGTAAAAGGCTTCATATGTCTCAATGAATTACAAATATGGAACAGAAAGAAGTGATAGGCATTTAAGGCGGTCAAATCTCTACTGTTTACATGAGTTACTGTCAACCAATGAGGTACAATTATTAAGTTTATGTTGCTGACAGCCAAGGAGTAAAATGACTGCTTAGTTGTGAAAAATATACACAGTAGAATCAAGAGTGGGGTTTAAGGTATAGCTTTGGTTGGTTGTGGGAGGGGGTGGGGGGCACTGCATGATGGCACAGACCACTAGGCCTAGTCACCTGCAGATTGAGGGGGCAGCTGGTAATCTGTTATTTGCTTGTTAGATTAGATTTCACTGCTGGGGCTATTAAAGACAAATGGGACATGAAACACAGATTCATTCATTAATTCAGATAGAGCATTCAATTTTAATACACTTCCCAAAATGCCTCTGTTATCAATTATGTGTATTTTCTTGTTGACCTTTGTTGAAAAGCAGGTAGCTGAGCCCAGGAACGTGCATGTGTGTGGAGCACTATTTACTAAGTTCAAATAGTATTCAGTGTTGAAGAAAATTCCTTGGTACAGTAGAGAGTGCACCTGTCTGATAAACTATATGGTAGAAGTTTTGAAAGAATATTTTTAATATTGTTGTACATTATAAAAATGCTGCCATCTAGTGTTCAGAAGCATTCTTGCAAGATAGCTGTCATATAGTTCCCCAGATACGTGCGCACTACCTATCTAGGTATTCTCTTTAACAGACAATTCTATGATAAGTACATTTTATAACCAAAGATATTGGAAAATTCCTTAAAATTGTACAATTACCTACCCTCGTGCCCAGCAGCACTTCTGGAGGGGAGTGGTGCACAGTTACCTACCCTCGTGCCCAGCAGCGCATCTGGAGGGAGAGTGGTGCACAGTTACGTACCCTCATGCCCAGCGACGCTTCTGGAGGGAGAGTGGTGCACAGTTACGTACCCTCATGCCCAGCGACGCTTCTGGAGGGAGAGTGGTGCACAGTTACGTACCCTCGTGCCCAGCGACGCTTCTGGAGGGAGAGTGGTGCGCTCCTCACAGCAGCCCAGACATCTGCCATTAATTGAATTTGGTTCTCCTCCAAAATCTTCCATATCCCAAACCCTTGTAACTGATTCCCCAAGTCTGTTTTCAATGTTGGAATCTGTGTTATTTCTACCCTGTGGAGGATCAAAGTAAAAAAAAATATTGAGAGAGATATCTTACTAACATAATGCCTGTGACTAGCTATGTCTAATGCAGTAACAAGTCTTGACTGGATCTTTCAAATTAGGCAATTGGTTGGTTGATTGACGTAAATTAGATGTTAATGCATTCAAAACATTTTCACACTCACCTAGTATGTTGATTTATTGAAGCACCGCAGAAAAATCTTGTAATTAAAACGTGTTTACTGAACATGTTTTTAAGTTTCAGTTCTTGCGTATCTCAACCGGAATCAGCTAAAACAGCCACATACACACTAGGGATTGGTGAATGTGGTGAAAGTGTAATACGTTTGGTAGAACGAACAGTCCTGTGGACATTTGTTTATGACAACTGAATGTTGATAAGAATGAAAATCCATTAAAATTTGGTAATCAAACGTTTTTTCCGGTTTTCAAATATTACTTTAATTTTTGAATGTTTATAAATAGATTGAATATTTGAAATTTGAAATGTAACATTCGATTTAACAAATTCGATTCAGAAGTTCAATAGTTCATGTGGTAGGGAATTTAGTAAAATGATTCCAATATGTTGATTTACATTTTTCTATTTCGAATAATGCATATAAAGAGAGCATTAGATACTATTACAAATGTATTGATTCGATTTTTCAAATTCAAATATTGCGTAGTTTGGTTCAAATTATGTAATATTCAAATAAAGAAAATATGAATCGAATATTATATTCATTCAAAGATAGCCTTAGAAATACTATTATATTAATGTGATATGGAAGCTTTAATAAAAATTATTTAAACAAAACAAAAAACAAAAAAAAAAGAAATACTATTATATTAAACAAATGTTAGAATGTTGTACAAACATTCGAAATTTTAAAATTACGATCGAATGTGTTAAAATTACTTTTATTTTTCTAACGTTGCAAAACATTCACCCATCCCTAATACACACGCACTCTCAACCATTCGCCACAGCTACGAGAGGGTCAGGATTAATTCAAGTTCAAGATCTCGCGCTTTATGCCTCGTTATGGTGTAAGATCAGTTCACAGCACTAACACTTCATGTGTTAAATAATTTGCTTCATATAGAAATACATGGTGGTCTCTATATGATCTGTGGCTAGGACCTGATTTTTCACCTTCAGTAAACAACCTGCAAGTTCTGAAAGGGAAGCTGTAGTCGGCCAGAAGGGAATAAATATCCATTATTATCATTTATTTATAAAATACCAACATGTTGCAAACAAGCGCGTGACTGATTACGCAGCAATATTTACATATTATAATTTTATTCCTGAACACATTGTGCCCCTTTAATTAGGTACTGAAGCCTTCAATTCTCTTCAATCACATTGTTGCTTTATTCTTGCGCTCTACGCTGTATTTAATCCATTACATTATAAAATAATGTGTGTACTGCTACCATTAAAATAAGGAATAACATTTTACATACAATTTACACACATATGATTATACTAACCCTGACTACTCCTCCCTGCCCGCAGCAGCCTAGGCAGTGATTATCTGGGCCCAGATCCATAGGCTTAGAAGTCACAACCTCTCCAGCGATCTGCAACACACATTAAATATGTCCTCATTACAGTCGAACAGCAAAAACATGAATGTATCTGTCTAACGCGTTTCACAGTAAGCTGTAGAAAACATGTCCCCAGTGTTTGTAAAACCTACATGTTAGTTAAAGTTACATTATACTCAGGTAAGTAGCTGATAAAGCTGCCGCAGGAACTCCCCATCAAATGGGTTGGGCTCTTTCCTGCACCTCAGCACCACTGAGAGGTTTATTTCTGATATTGCCACTTGTTTACATATCTTTTTTGTAGATTGCAGTATTGAAATTTAGATTATAGATGGTGATTACAACAGGCAAAAGCAGCTATTTCAAATGACTAAATAAATGTAAATGTGTTATTTGTAAACAATTCACTCTAGCAGGTAAAGTGGATCAGTGGGAACTCATTAAGGGGAAGCAAATTCCCTTTAAGGTACCTTTCTGGTGACACTGACAATATAGATACTGAATGTACAAAAGGGGCAAGAGGTTACTCATGTGAAGACAACAAAATGGGGGGGGGCACAAAAAGTTGATCATTAAACTAAATATCAGGTGTGCAGGAGGTGGGGTACCATATCTTTTCATTACATATTACTAACTGTTTTTGTCTCTCTCCTTCACCCCACTCCTCGCAGGTCACTGTTCATGGGAAAGAGTTCATATTTTGCAAATTCAGGGCAGCTGTCACCTTTGAGGTCTTTTCTTTATTAGAGTTATAATTTGGGACTACTTTGAACTGTTTATTGCAAATGTCAGCACATCTTGTTTAGCCAATATGGCTGGCACAGGACAGCTGGGTGTTTACCAGGAATGCCAGCGATCGGTGGCCGGGGTTGTAGGACCAGATGCTTTTCTTCCTTCCTCGCTGGGCAGAACGCAGGGGCTGGTTTCCATGTCCCCTCCTCTTCGTGGCCACCGTCTGGGTGGAATTTCTCAACTACAAGAGACACATGAGGCCCACAAGGAGCATAATAATATTTCATGATAAATATATAAAACATAAACATTTATGATAAAAGACTAAGTTGATGGATCATAATAACTAAGCACACAAAGACTTAACCGTTACACTCCTAGAAAAGTCAGGGGGAAAAAAGAGGGACCTAACATAATCCTAACTGCTCTACCCAGTTAAACACATAGGTATCTCTACAAAACAATAACATGTAACAAGTATGTATTTTGGCCTAGGCAAACAAGGCACTTGCCTAGGGCGTCAGATTTGGGGGGGGCAGCACTATTTGAGTTTCAATACACACACTCACTACACACACACTGCACTACACACTCACTCCACTACACACACTCACACTACGAATATTCACCATATGTACGCACACGCATATAAACACACGCACACTTGAACATGAAAATTTATTTTGGAAATGCCATGAAAGAAAAAGTCATGTTATACCCTCACCAAAAAATATTATGGCCAAAAAAGGTCCTTAAACTTGGGGGGGCAGCAGAATTTTGAGTGCCTAGGGCAGCACAAAACCTAAATACACCACAGAGCTGATTATTTTACCTGTGCTCTAGTTCGATATCCTCTAAATCTGGCCTGTTGGGGAGGTTTGAAAACCAGTAGTCTAGACATATGAGTATATAGCGACTATCATAGGGATCATTTTGGTTTGCTGATTTCTGAGCAATGGGAAAACCAAGGCAATATTAATTACACATTGCTCTTAGATCTGTTTGTGTTACTGAAATGTGATTGATAGTGATTCATATAGATTATTTATGTTTGGTAGGACCCAATATATTTTATGTTGTTTTTAATGACATTTTAGACATTTTTAGTGAATTATTAAAAGTTACATTTTAAAGGGGATGTATTTATGCTTGGGGAATTGAACTAACACATATATGGAGGCCCATTTATCAATCTCCATATGGAGCTTGTGGGCCCGTGTTTCTGGAGAGTCTTCAGCCTGCTCTGAGCAGCGGGACAGGAATCGCCACAATTCAACCCGATCGAGTACGATTGGGTTGATTGACACCCCCCTTGCTGGCGGCCGATTGGCCGGGAGTCTGCATGGGGCGGTGTTGCACCAGCAACGCTTGTGAGCTGCTGGTGTAATGCTGAATACGGAGAGCGGATTGCTCTCCGCATTCAGCGATGTCTGTCGGACCTGATCCGCACTGTCGGATCAGGTCCGACAGACATTTGATAAATCGGCCTCATAGACTTTAGAAGTGAGTGCTTACTTATAATGCTTTGTTTCTCATACTTTATTTTAATGTATTAATGACCTAGAATAAATATTGTCTGTAATGATCAATAGATGTTTAATTGAGCTAAAAAACTTTCATAGTTAAAAAGGAAATGTATATCCTCTGGTAAGAATCACACCACCTGTAACTAGTTGTAGCCACCAATCAGCAAGGGCTAGCCAGGGTGCTGAACAAAACATGGGCTGGCTCCTAAGCTTACATTCCTGCCTTTACAAATAAAGATAGCAAGAGAACAAAGAAAATTTTATAATAGGAGTAAATTAGAAAGTTGCTTAAAATTGCATGCTCTATCTGAATCATGAAAGAAAAAATGTGTGTTTCATGTCCCTTTAATTACTCAGTCACAGGGGCCTAGAAAATGTGTTAGATAATAGGACAACACTGCTAGAATGTCATCTGAAATGAATACAGCAGTGTCAGTTTTTTGTACTGCCTGTACTTACTACAAATTCTCATTGCAGCATACAATCATCTTTGTGTAAAAAAGGAAGATACCATCCCTAGTAACCATATCCCCTGCTAGAGGAACATCAAGCATACAATGGTTTTGCTTGTCCTGAAACTAGCAAGATAATGTGGTATCTGGAACTTTGTTTTCCTCCTTAGTTTGAAGAAGTTTACTTGAAATCTTCCAAGATCACTGTGTAATCCCACAAGATTATGGCACAACACGACAAGATCACCTAGAAATCCCACAAGATTACGGCAAAGCACAACAAGATCACTGTGAAATCCCACAAGATTATGGAAAACACCACAAGATCACTGTGAAATCCCACAAGATTATGGCAAAACACCACAATATCACTGTGAAATCCCACAAGATTATGGAAAACACCACAAGATCACTGTGAAATCCCACAAGATTATGGCAAAACACCACAATTTCACTGTGAAATCCCACAACATTATAGGAAAACACCACAAGATCACTGTGAAATCCCACAAGATTATGGCAAAACACAACAATATCACTATGAAATCCCACAAGATTATAGCAAAACATCACAATATCACTGTGAAATCCCACAAGATTATGGCAAAACACCACAATAACACTGTGAAATCCCACAAGATTATTGCAAAACACCACAAGATCACTGTGAAATCCCACAAGATTATGGCAAAACACCACAATTTCACTGTGAAATCCCACAACATTATAGGAAAACACCACAAGATCACTGTGAAATCCCACAAGATTATGGCAAAACACAACAATATCACTGTGAAATCCCACAAGATTATGGCAAAACACCACAATATCACTGTGAAATCCCACAAGATTATTGCAAAACACCACAAGATCACTGTGAAATGCCACAAGATTATGGCAAAACATCACAATATCACTGTGAAATCCCACAACATTATAGGAAAACACCAGAAGATCACTGTGAAATCCCACAAGATTATGGCAAAACACCACAATATCACTGTGAAATCCCACAAGATTATTGCAAAACACCACAATATCACTGTGAAATCCCACAAGATTATGGCAAAACGTCACAATATCACTATGAAATCCCACAAGATTATAGCAAAACATCACAATATCACTGTGAAATCCCACAAGATTATGGCAAAACACCACAATATCACTGTGAAATCCCACAAGATTATTGCAAAACACCACAATATCACTGTGAAATCCCACAACATGATAGCAAAACACCAAAATATCACTGTGAAATCCCACAAGATTATTGCAAAACACCACAATATCACTGTGAAATCCCACAAGATTATGGCAAAACACCACAAAATTACTGTGAAATCCCACAAGATTATGGCAAAACACCACAAGATCACTGTGAAATCCCACAAGATTATGGCAAAACACCACAAGATCACTGTGAAATTCCACAAGATTATGGCAAAACACCACAAGATCACTGTGAAATCCCACAAGATTATGGCAAAACACCACAAGATCACCTCGAAATCTCACAAGATTATGGCAAAACACAACAAGATCATTGTGAAATCCCACAAGATTATGGCAAAACACCACAAGATCACTGTGAAATGCCACAAGATTATGGCAAAACACCACAAGATCATTGTAAAAACACACAACGTTATGGCAAAACACCACAAGATCACTGTGAAATCCCACAAGATTATGGCAAAACACCACAAAATCACTGTGAAATCCCACAAGATTATGGCAAAACACCACAAGATCACCTCGAAATCTCACAAGATTATGGCAAAACACCACAAGATCATTGTGAAATCCCACAAGATTATGGCAAAACACCACAAGATCACTGTGAAATGCCACAAGATTATGGCAAAACACCACAAGATCATTGTAAAAACACACAACATTATAGGAAAACACCACAAGATCACTGTGAAATCCCACAAGATTATGGCAAAACACCACAATATCACTGTGAAATGCCACAAGATTATGGCAAAAGACTACAATATCACTGCGAAATCCCACAAGATTATGGCAAAACACCAGAGGATCACTGTGAAATGCCACAAGATTATGACAAAACACCACAAGATCACTGTGAAATGCCACAAGATTATGGCAAAACACCACAAGATCATTGTAAAAACACAAAAGATTATGGCAAAACACCACAAATTCACTGTGAAATCCCACAAGATTATGGCAAAACACCACAAGATCACCTCGAAATCTCACAAAATTATGGCAAAACACCACAAGATCATTGTAAAAACACACAACATTATAGGAAAACACCACAAGATCACTGTGAAATCCCACAAGATTATTGCAAAACACCACAATATCACTGTGAAATGCCACAAGATTATGGCAAAACACTACAATATCTCTGCGAAATCCCACAAGATTATGGCAAAACACCAGAGGATCACTGTGAAATGCCACAAGATTATGACAAAACACCACAATATCACTGTGAAATCCCACAAGATTATTGCAAAACACCACAATATCACTGTGAAATCCCACAAGATTATGGCAAAACGTCACAATATCACTATGAAATCCCACAAGATTATAGCAAAACATCACAATATCACTGTGAAATCCCACAAGATTATGGCAAAACACCACAATATCACTGTGAAATCCCACAAGATTATTGCAAAACACCACAATATCACTGTGAAATCCCACAACATGATAGCAAAACACCAAAATATCACTGTGAAATCCCACAAGATTATTGCAAAACACCACAATATCACTGTGAAATCCCACAAGATTATGGCAAAACACCACAAAATTACTGTGAAATTCCACAAGATTATGGCAAAACACCACAAGATCACTGTGAAATCCCACAAGATTATGGCAAAACACCACAAGATCACTGTGAAATTCCACAAGATTATGGCAAAACACCACAAGATCACTGTGAAATCTCACAAGATTATGGCAAAACACCACAAGATCACCTCGAAATCTCACAAGATTATGGCAAAACACAACAAGATCATTGTGAAATCCCACAAGATTATGGCAAAACACCACAAGATCACTGTGAAATGCCACAAGATTATGGCAAAACACCACAAGATCATTGTAAAAACACACAACGTTATGGCAAAACACCACAAGATCACTGTGAAATCCCACAAGATTATGGCAAAACACCACAAAATCACTATGAAATCCCACAAGATTATGGCAAAACACCACAAGATCACCTCGAAATCTCACAAGATTATGGCAAAACACCACAAGATCATTGTAAAAACACACAACATTATAGGAAAACACCACAAGATCACTGTGAAATCCCACAAGATTATGGCAAAACACCACAATATCACTGTGAAATGCCACAAGATTATGGCAAAACACTACAATATCATTGCGAAATCCCACAAGATTATGGAAAAGCACCAGAGGATCACTGTGAAATGCCACAAGATTATGACAAAACACCACAAGATCACTGTGAAATGCCACAAGATTATGGCAAAACACCACAAGATCATTGTAAAAACACACAACATTATGACAAAATACCACAAGATCACTGTGAAATCCCACAAGATTATGGGAAAACACCACAAGATCACTGTGAAATGCCACAAGATTATGGCAAAACACCACAATATCACTGTGAAATCCCACAACATTATGGGAAAACACCACAAGATCACTGTGAAATCCCCCAAGATTATGGCAAAACACCACAATATCACTATGAAATCCCACAAGATTATAGCAAAACAACACAATATCACTGTGAAATCCCACAAGATTATGGCAAAACACCACAATATCACTGTGAAATCCCACAAGATTATTGCAAAACACCACAATATCACTGTGAAATCCCACAACATGATAGCAAAACACCAAAATATCACTGTGAAATCCCACAAGATTATTTCAAAACACCATAATATCACTGTGAAATCCCACAAGATTATGGCAAAACACCACAAAATCACTGTGAAATCCCACAAGATTATGGCAAAACAAGGCAAGATCACTGTGAAATCCCACAAGATTATGGCAAAACACCACAAGATCACTGTGAAATCCCACAAGATTATGGCAAAACATCACAAAATCACTGTGAAATGCCACAAGATTATGGCAAAACACCACAAGGTCATTGTAAAAACACACAACATTATGGCAAAACACCACAATATCACTGTGAAATCCCACAAGATTATGGCAAAACACCACAAGATCACTGTGAAATCCCACAACATTATGGCAAAACACCACAAGATCACCTAGAAATCCCACAAGATTATGGCAAAACACAACAAGATCATTGTGAAATCCCACAAGATTATGGCAAAACACAACAAGATCATTGTGAAATCCCACAAGATTATGGCAAAACACCATAAGATCACTGTGAAATGCCACAACATTCCACAAGATCATTTTAAAAACACACAACATTATGGCAAAACACGACAAGATCACTGTGAAATCCCACAAGATTATGGCAAAACAACACAAGATCACTGTGAAATCCCACAAGATTATGGCAAAACACCACAAGATCACTGTGAAATCCCACACGATTATGGCAAAACGCTATAATATCACTGCAAAGTCCCACAAGATTATGGCAAAACACCACAAGATCACTGTAATATCCCACAAGATTATTTCAAAACACCACAAGATCACTGTAAAATCCCACAAGATTATGGCAAAACACTACAATATCACTGCAAAATCCCACAAGATTATGGCAAAACACTACACTATCACTGTAAAATCCCACACGATTATTACAAAACACCACAAGATCACTGTAAAATCCCACAAGATTATTTCAAAACACCACAAGATCACTGTGTAAAATCCCACAAGATTATTACAAAACACCACAACATCACTGTAAAATCCCACAAGATTATTTCAAAACACCACAAGATCACTGTGAAATCCAACAAGATTATGGCAAAACATCACAAGATCACTGTGAAATCCAACAAGAGTATGGCAAAACACCACAATATCACTGTGAAATCCTACAACATAATGGCAAAACACCCCAAGATCACTGTGAAATCCCACAAGATTATGGCAAAACACAACAATAGCACTGTGAAATCCCACAACATTATGGCAAAACACCACATGATCACAGCAGTGCAAAAAGTCTAATGATGCTGATTGGTTGTTGTTTTTTTCACCAGACAGCAGAAAGCAGGAAGAGAAGTTAAATAGAAATGGCTTATTGAATGCTGCTTAGCTAATCTGACATTTACATACAGAAAAAACAGGTTTAGTCATTAAACTGCATCTCAGATAAAGGAAAATGTATGCAACACGTTCCTTTAAAGGGACAGTTCACCCAAAAACTTTCTCCCCTTTAAATTATTCCCAATGATCCTTTTTACCTGCTAGAGTGTATTAAATTGGTTGTAAGTAGCTCCTTTACTCATATTTCAGCATTTGAAATAGCTGATTTAGCTTGTGGTTTCCCAACCTATACTGAAAGTTTTGATACTGGCGTATACGCTATTGACAAGCCTAAGTAAACACAGCCAGCAGAAGAGATTACACAAATATAAGAAAAGGAAGCAAGTCTGTGTACATAAAAGTGATAACATAATGAGATCTAATATTACCTGAAGCTCAACCCATTGTAATAGACTGTGGTTTCAAAGCACAAAACCAGCTACTTCATATACACAAATAAACCCGAAAATGCAATTTCTCAAATATTTTATACTCTGCAGGTGGTATAATAAGTCATTTAAAATACATTAATGGAAAAACAATTTTACAATGTACTGTCCCTTTAAATAAAAGTGCAGTGTTTAGATTTACATATACATCATGCTACCAACAGGATTTATTCTAACAAACCTCAGACTGTTTTTGTGCACTATTAAACTTGTGTTTAGAATGTGCTAACTCAGCAGCTGTCTTAGGGAAAAACAGGAAACTGTAACTCTCTGTATATGCAATGCTCACTGAATATCAAATGTACCCACAATTCCTATAGGAGCTATGTATTTAAACACAAGACGCATTCACAGTGGTACATAGCACATGATCATCAGAAATCTACCCTCTACCCATTTGATCCCTATAAATGTTATCTTGTATACCGCCTATGTTTATAGCGCTGCGGAATCTGTTGGCGCTCTACAAATACCTGATAATAATAATAACAATTACAAAAAATCCAAGCTGGTAAATATTCAACGCGCCCTAACTGACCAAGTTCCCATTTATATACTTTATATACTCTCCGAAGTATGAAAGTGACAGTATACTGAGAAACTTGACTATTAATATGCACATCGGTCACCACTCTCAGTATAAGGGCTAGGGTTATGAAGTAGGAAAGAGTTAATCCCATATAACTTGTTCATTTGCTTTGGCATTTTCAACTGTTGTTGTGTCATGATGATTGCACAAGCGGTGTGTAACCAATTTCAGTGAGAAACCCAAAGTTTGTGATAAAGTTCACAATTGATTTGTATATGTTTATTTGATGGCATTTGGTGGTGAAATGGTGGTATGAAATATACCAAAATGGGCCGAGATCAATATCTTGGGTTGTCTACTTAAATATATATATATAGTTTTGACAGGTAAATAAAAAAAAAAAACAAGGCTCTATGTCTGTTTAAATGGAGTGATGGCAAAAATGCTAAATATTCTCCGGTATTGTGGGCGAGTTTTTCTCTGAAATTCCCAGTAACAAAGGAGTTAAAGGGAAATGAAACCCAAAGATGTTCATTTGAGATTCAGACGGAGGATACCATTTTTTAAAGTTTCCAGTTTGCTTCACTTATCAAATTTGCTTTGTTTCTAAGTAGGGGTCTGGAGAACTATGTGGCAGAAAATAGTGCAGCCATCTATTGGTCTTGCAACTGTATAACATTCTTGCAAAACTGCTGCCATTTAGTGCTTAAAGGACCAGTCAACACTGTAGATTTCCATAATCAACAAATGCAAGATAACAAGACAATGCAATAGCACTTAGTTTGAACTTCAAATGAGTAGTAGATTTTTTTCTGACAATTTTAAAAGTTATGTCTTTTTCCACTCCCCCTGTACCATGTGACAGCCATCAGCCAATCACAAATGCATACACGTACCATGTGACAGCCATCAGCCATTCACAAATGCATACACACTTATTCTTGCACATGCTCAGTAGGAGCTGTTGACTCAAAAAGTTTAAATATAAAAAGACTGTGCACATTTAGTTAATGGAAGTAAATTAGAAAGTTGTTTAAAATTGTATGCTCTATCTGAATAATGAAAATTTAATTTTGATTGAGTGGCCCTTTAAGACATGTGCACTCTTCTTTATCTCTTTAAATAAAAAAAATAAAAAAAGAAAGAAAGAATACATTAATGTTCCTTTGAATTCTCTTCTTGTCCCATCCTCTGCTTGTCCTGCTAACAGAGAGACTAACTCACAAAAGTCCAAAAAGCAAAGTCTGTGATCTGCAAAAACTTCAAATTAAATAGCTGGTTTGGGCAATTTGCAGCATTTAATAAACAGGGGGTGATACAACAATGGCTGGGGGTGCCAAGCGCTGCCTCAGGATCTGCCCCTGCCTGCCAGGCTTATGGTGGTGAAGAGGGTAAATGTGTTTAGCAAGTCAATATCCTGTTAGTATACAACAGTTACAGGTTTACTAGGTGTTATCTGATGGTGTCATAAAAAATAAAACATACATGAATCACAACAGGAAACAAGCTGAAAGTTTAGAAAATGCAAAATGTTTTATAAAAAAGAAATGTATAAAAAAGAGCAGAGCAAGAGCGTAGTTAGTTAATAAACACTTGTTTATATGCTCAGTATACAGTACGTGTAAGTAACTCACCTTTCTCTCAGCAGGAACTTGCGCATTTACAAGGTCACTCAGGGAAACAAGCGCCAGCAGCAGCAGTGAGAAGCATCCAGTGAGTATTAGGGACCTCATCTTCAGGACCAGGTGTCTCCTTGCTATTTAACGTAATGTTGTGTGCGCTCTCTGCTCAGAGTATACCCAGGGAAGCCAGCCACTGAGGGGAATAACACAAGGCACAGTAATAAACATGATTGTGTAACCGCAAACAAGACACTACCTGGCACTGCTCAGCGTAGCCAGAAAAAAACATCACAGAAATATTGCTGGAATGTTATTTAAAGGGATATGAAACCCAAAAATATTCTATTGTGATTCAGACAGAGCATACCAAATGTTCTTTGTTTTCATGATATTCTGTGGTGAAGAGATACCTAGGTAGGCATCAAGCCATAAACATACGCCCCCTGCTTTTCAAAAAAAGATACCAAACGAACAAAGAAAATTTGATAATAGAAGTAAATTAGAAAGTTGTTTAAAATCACATGCTCTATCTGAATCAAAAAGGGCAGTGAGCTTGCACATTATTAGTTGCACATAAACATACGACACAGCAGGCAGAGAAGGTTCTACGGGGGGCACTGGGAGTACCAGGTACCTCCATTCTTTACTGCAGCCCCCTAAACCTCAAAGGCGCCGGCTGCTCTGAATTTACAGGCTTGTGCTGTCTTTACATGCCCAGTGCACTGTGCAGAGCAAGGGGAGAGGGCAAACGGATTGATCAATACACACATAGGGGGTCAATTTATCATATGCCGGCCGGACATGATTCGCTGCAGCAAATTATGTCCGCCTGACAACGCTAAATGCTGACGGCATACGCTGTCGGTATTTAACATTGCACAAACATTCCTTGTGAAATGCTTGTGCAATGCCGCCCCTGCACATTCGAGGCCAAAAGGCCGCTAGCAGGTGGCCGACAAGTTAAGGAGCAGCGGTCTTACGACCAATGCTTCTTAACTTAATATCACAGATACCGGACTGCAAGCGTTAAACCCCTACCTCTTACTACCACACCCCCTCCTGTTTCTCAGTGGATTTGGGCTCCTGAGAGCAACCGTGATCTCCCAGACCTGTTGTTTCCTTTATTTTGTAATGTGAACTTTGTCAGAGAAAAGCTGATCTCTGACTGGGAAAACCCTTTTAGGCTGGCAGGGCTCCTGGAACTGCCGGCGGGCCGCACCTCAACGGATACCCACCTAACCCCTCTCAGGCTGGCCGGGCTCCTGGAACTACCGGTTGGCCGCTTAATGCTGGACACCCACAAACTTTACCCCTGGTCGCTCCAGCGGCCCTTTGCCTCAGAGCTTCGCTGTTTTGGGGATTGGTAGGGGATTGGTGGGGTGATTGCCGGAGGGAAGATCCTTTGGGAACCGGGGTTTTTTGGACACCCCTACCCCCCTATCTTTACCGGGCTGTAACTCCAGTCCCCAGTAATGAATCATGCTGCTTTTTGGACTGTGGCATCTGGGGACCGAGAGCTTTCAAATGACACCATGGAAGTGCTGCCGCGCCACCGGGATCACCCCAAACTGCCACCTCTGGGTCCTGGGGCTCTGTGGGACTGTTGCTGCTATGGAGGCGCCAGCCTGTCTGGAGGGGCTGGAATGGTGGGAGATTTGGGAGGGGGATAAGACCCTTTGGGGCCTATTTATCAAGCTCTGTATGGAGATTGATGCCCCATGTTATAAAGTAGCAGTCTAAAGAGAATGTGTGTGTGTGAGAGAGAATGTGTGTCTGTGAGAGAGAGAGAGAGGCGGCGGACAGACATCGCCAAAAATTAACCCGATCCAATATGATCGGGTTGATTGACACCCCCTGCTAGCAGCCGATTGGTCGCGAATCTGCAGGGGGCGGTATTGCACCAGCAGTTCACAAGAACTGCTGGTGCAATGATAAATGCCGACAGTGTATGCTGTCGGCATTTATCGATGTGCGGCGAACATGATTCACTATAGCGGATTATGTCTGTCCGCACCATGTTAAATTGACCCCTTTGTGCGTGTATATAAGGCGAGTGTGTTTCACAATAAAATCAGTTCTTGTTTCACCTGAATGCTAGTCTGTCTAGTTATTTGGGTGGGCTCCTGCTATAATCACTTTCTCTGATACATAGCGACCTGTTGTCAGGGACATATCAGCCATGTACTTGAAAGTAAGACAGCAACTTAAAAGATTTGCGCATGTGAAAACCGGGACTCTGCAAAATCTCATATATCCATAGAACTTGTAATAAATGTCCACAGTGCTTCTTATATCAAACATCACAAATAAAAGTGACGTTTCGGGTAACAACCCTTATTCATGCTTTAATAATAAGATAAAGCATAAATAAGGGTTGTTACCCGAAACGTCGCTTTTATTTGTGGTGTCTGTGTGACAAATAAAGGACATTTGATATAAGAAGCGCTGTGGACATTTGTTACAATTTCTGTTGCCAGGGACAGGAAGGACCCTCTGCAAGAGCTACCCAGTCTAGGTAGCAGGAGTCTGTCACTGGGTGGGATCCTGAATACTGGTGCTGTCTGGTATCAGGATGGGCTACTGGCTGCAGTCCCTTGGCAGCTACAAAGCTGCAGTCGGCAGGGAGGAAGCAGGACCCTTTTGGTGGAGCTACCCAGTCGGGGTAGCCAGGGGAATCCATCACACTTTTTTTCAGCGAGCTGGAATCTTCGGGCATAGAAAGCAGCATTCGCTGCTTACTGTATTTACCCCTTGATATTTAGATTTGTGCTCAACTTTATGCACCCTCAGATGTTATGATCTAGAAGTGCTCCATTTGTGGTGTATAGGTAAAGATAGGCTTTCTGTAAATTATTAGATACATGGCCCAGCCTTCCAGCTGACGTGTTAGAGGTTGATCAAGCATGGTATTAAAGGGATATTGTACTAAAATAGATTATAATGAACTTCAAAGATATGTTTTTGTAACATATTTTTCTTGGAAAAAAACTTTAAGTTGATACAAATTGATACAAATGCAGCAGTCTCAGTTGTGTGCTTGCTGCTGATTGCCTGATATAAACACAATAGTTATTTACACTACTTGTCCTTCTTCCTATCTCTTTTGTGCTCTCTCTGCCCAATGATCAAACACTCACGGACATAGAGAGAAATCTCACAAAATGTTTGTGGTGGTTTAAGCACAAATTGTTATGTGTGTGTATTTCCTTTACATTCAGAATCTGCACAGTGAGATAAGAGACCTTGCGGTACTGACGAGACGTCTTGGATAATCTTACCAGAGCACAGAGCTTTACATCATTGGACCTTAGTCTTTCCTCTCTCACTCTATTATTATTATTATCAGGTATTTGTAGAGCGCCAACAGATTCCGCAGCGCTGTAAATATAGTCGGTGTACAGGATAGCTTTTGTAGGGGTCAGGTGGGTAGAGGGCCCTGCCGAGAGTTTCACTGTTGTAGTCGGCTCTTATGAAGCGATCTGTAAACAGCTGGGCCCATAGGCTTAAATTCTAAGGGGTTCAAGGGGAAAGCAATGGCGTTAGGAAAGGTTAGTGTTGGTTGTATGCATCCCTGAATAGTAGAGTTTTTAGGGAGTGCTTGAAGCTGTTAAAACTAGGGGAGAGTCTTATGGAGCGAGGCAGGGAATTCCACAAGATGAGGGCCAGTCTGGAGAAGTCCTGTAAACGGGAATGTGAGGAAGTAACAAGAGAGGAGGAGAGGAGGAGATCCTGAGCTGATCGAAGGGGACGGGAGGGAGAGTATCTTGAGACAAGTTCTGAGATGTAGGGGGGAGCAGTGCAGTTCACAGCTTTATATGTCAGGATGAGGATTTTATGTTTAATCCTAGAGGCAAGAGGAAGCCAGCGAAGGGATTGGCAGAGAGGTGCAGCAGATGAAGAGCGAGGAGTAAGGAAGATGAGCCTGGCAGAGGCATTCATAATGGATTGTAAAGGAGCTATGCGGCAGCTAGGTAGACCAGAGAGGACGGAGTTGCAGTAGTCGAGGCGGGAAAGGATGAGAGAGTGGATTAAAATCTTGGTTGTATATCTTGTGTAAGGAAATGTCTAATTTTAGCGATGTTTTTAAGGTGGAAGCGGCAGGCTTTAGCCAAGGACTGAATGTGAGGAGTGAAGGAGAGATCTGAGTCAAGTGTGACCCCAAGACATCGGGTTAGAAATTTTGGGGGTGGAGACATTGGAAGAAGGGGGAAAAATAAGGAGTTCAGTTTTGGAGAGATTTAGCTTAAGGTAGTGAGAGGACATCCAAGATGAGATGTGAGAAAGACAGTTAGTGACACGGGTTAGTAAGGAAGGAGGTAGGTCTGGTGCAGAGAGGTAGATTTGGGTGTCATCGGCATACAAATGGTATTGAAACCTATGGGACATTATTAAGGAACCTAGTGATGACGTGTAGATTGAAAAGAGAAGGGGACCAAGGACAGAGCCTTGAGGTACCCCAACAGAAAATGGTAACGGGGAAGAGGATGCTCCGGAGAAGGCTACACTAAATGTACGGTTAGTCAGGTAGGTACCTTGCGGTACTGACGAGATGTCTTGGATAATCTTACCAGAGCACAGAGCTTTACATCATTGGCCCTTAGTCTTTCCTCTCTCACTCTATTATTATTATTATTATTATCAGGTATTTGTAGAGCGCCAACAGATTCTGCAGCGCTATAAACATAGTCGGTGTACAGGATAGCTTTTGTAGGGGTCAGGTGGGTAGAGGGCCCTGCTGAGAGTTTCACTGTTATAGTCGGCTCTTATGAAGCGATCTGTAAACAGCTGGGCCCATAGGCTTACATTCTAAGGGGTTCAAGGGGAAAGCAATGGAGTTAGGAAAGGTTAGTGCTGGTTGTAAGCATCCCTGAATAGTAGAGTTTTTAGGGAGCAATTGAAGCTGTTAAAACTAGGGGAGAGTCTTATGGAGCGAGGCAGGGAATTCCACAAGATGAGGGCCAGTCTGGAGAAGTCCTGTAAATGGGAATGTGAGGAAGTAACAAGAGAGGAGGAGAGGAGGAGATCCTGAGCTGATCGAAGGGGACGGGAGGGAGAGTATCTAGAGACAAGTTCTGAGATGTAGGGGGGAGCAGTGCAGTTCACAGCTTTATATGTCAGGATGAGGATTTTATGTTTAATCCTAGAGGCAAGAGGAAGCCAGCGGAGGGATTGGCAGAGAGGTGCAGCAGATGAAGAGCGACGAGTAAGGAAGATGAGCCTGGCAGAGGCATTCATAATGGATTGTAAAGGAGCTATGCGGCAGCTAGGTAGACCAGAGAGGACGGAGTTGCAGTAGTCGAGGTGGGAAAGGATGAGAGAGTGGATTAAAATCTTGGTTGTATCTTGTGTAAGGAAATGTCTAATTTTAGCGATGTTTTTAAGGTGGAAGTGGCAGGCTTTAGCCAAGGACTGAGTGAAGGAGAGATCTGAGACAAGTGTGACCCCAAGACATCGGGTTAGAAATTTTGGGGGTGGAGACATTGGAAGAAGGGGGAAAAATAAGGAGTTCAGTTTTGGAGAGATTTAGCTTAAGGTAGTGAGAGGACATCCAAGATGAGATGTGAGAAAGACAGTTAGTGACACGGGTTAGTAAGGAAGGAGGTAGGTCTGGTCCAGAGAAGTAGATTTGGGTGTCATCGGCATACAAATGGTATTGAAACCTATGGGACATTATTAAGGAACCTAGTGATGACGTGCAGATTGAAAAGAGAAGGGGACCAAGGACAGAGCCTTGAGGTACCCCAACAGAAAGTGGTAACGGGGAAGAGGATGCTCCGTAGAAGGCTACACTAAATGTACGGTTAGTCAGGTAGGAAGAGAACCACAAGAGAGCTGTGTTACAGATGCCGAAGGATTGTAGGGTTTGGAGCAGAAGAGGGTGGTCAACAGTGTCAAAGGCGTGCAGACAAGTCAAGGAGGATAAGCAGAGAGAAGTGGCCTTTGGATTTTGCGGTAAGTAGGTCATTGGTAACTTTGACAATTGCTGTCTCTGTAGAGTGATGGGAATGAAATCCAGATTGCAGTGGGTCAAGAAGAGAGTTTAGTGTAAGGAAATGGGATAGACGTGTATAAACTAGCTTTTTGAGGAGCTTTGAGGCAAGAGGGAGTAGGGAAATAGGGCGGTAGTTGGAAGGGGAGGCTGGATCGAGGGAAGGTTTTTTGAGGATAGGTGTGACCAGTGCATGTTTTAGAGATGAGAGAAATATACCAGTGCTGAGGGAGAGGTTGAAAATGTGTGTGAGTATGGGGGTGAGGGTAGAAGAGAGGGAGGAGAGTAGCTGTGAGGTGATGGGGTCGAGGGGACAGGAAGTGAGGTGGGAGGACAGTATAAGGGCAGAAACTTCATCCTCATTAACAGGGGCAAAAGAGCTGCATTTTTGGATATTTGGGTTTTGGGTGATCGTGAGCTTTTGAGGGGGTAGGAGATTGGAAGTATGTTGAGAGCTGATTTCACTTCTGATGGGGTCAATTTTGTTGTTGAAGTGGCTGGCAAAATCTTGAGCTGAGAGAGAGGTTGTGTTAGGAGGTGGGGGTGGGCGGAGAAGAGTGTTGAACATGTAGAACAGACATTTAGGGTTAGAGGAAAGAGTAGAGATGAGATTTGAAAAATATTGTTGCTTATAAAGATTAAGGGCAGAATAGTAGGAGTTCAGAATGAACTTGTAGTGAAGAAAGTCAGCTGAACTCCGAGATTTCCTCCAGTGTCGCTCAGCACTAAGGGAGCATCTGCATAGGTATCGTGTCAGAGGAGTATGCCAGGGCTGAGGATGAGAGTGTGGTTTCTGATCTAAGGTTGGAGGGGCCAGAGTGTCAATGACCAATGTAAGGGTGGAATTATACTGGCAGATAGATTGGTCAGGGCAGGAAAAGGAGATGATGGATGAGAGGAGAGGTTTGAGAGAGCTAGCAAGCTGATGCAGATCTAGTAACTTAGTGCTTCTGTGAAGTTTGGTGTGAGGGGTAGAGGGAGGGGGAGTTGTAGGTAGGGAAGTGATGTTGCAAGTTAGGAGATGATGGTCAGAGAGAGGAAAAGGGGAGTTTGTAAATTTGAAAGAGTGCATTGATAGGTGAAAGTCAGATCAAGGGAATGACCATCTTTGTGAGTGGGAGAGTCAGTCCATTGTGGCAGGCCGAAAGAGGAAGTGAGTTGAAGAAGTTGTTTTGCAGTGGGATTGTCAAGAGGGATGTTAAAGTCACCAAGAATGAGGGCAGGGGTGTCTGAAGAAAAGAAATAAGGAAGCCAGGCAGCAAAGTGATCTAAAAATTGAGTTGGGGAGCCAGGGGGTGGTATATGACTGCAATACGTATAGAGAGGGGAGAGAATAACCGAATCATGTGTGCTTCAAATGAAGAAAATGTGAGTGAAGAGAAGGGCTGTATTTGTTGGAAGGTGCAACGAGAGAAAAGTAAAATAGTGACACCACTTCCTTCTGTATTGCCAGACCTAGGAGTTTGGCTGAAATGGAGACCCCCATGTGACAGTGCAGCAGTGGATGCTGTGGCTCCTAGTTATCAAGCTGTCAACCTCAAATACGCTGGAATTCCGCAGCGTATTTGTGGCGAGGCTGATTCGCCTTAGTTATCAAGCCCTAGACACCGGCAAAAGTAGAATTTTGTAACGTAAGCTTCGATCCGCCGGACTCAGTCCGACACAGATCGATTCTTACGTCACTACAGATGTTCCGCACACAAGTTCGAAACAATCTGACTACTTTTGCTAGTTATCCAAAAACTAGCAGGTACGCTTGGCACTTTTACGGCCCAGCGCACCTGGTTTTCAAACCGCCGCCCTGGAGGCAGCGGATCCCATAGGAATCAATGGGAGTCTGACCATAGCGAAAGTTCATGTTCGCTGCTGCCAGACATCCCATTAATTCCTATGGGAGATGTCTACACCTAACACCCTAACATGTACCCTGAGTCTAAACACCCCTAATCTGTCCCCCCATACACCGCCGCAACTAAATAAAGTGTTTACCCCCTAAACCGCCACTCCCGGAGCCGACCACAAGCTATACTAAATATGTTAACCCCTAAACCGCCGCTCCCGGTGCCCGCCGCAACTATAATATATGTATTAACTCCTAAACTGCCGCTCCCGGCCCCCGTCGCCACCTACATTATACCTATTAACCCCTATTAACCCCTATCCTGCCCCCCCTACACCGCCGCCATTATAATAAATTTATTAACCCCTATCCTGCCCCCCCTATACTGTCGCCACCTATAATACATTTATTAACCCCTATCCTGCCCCCCCTACACCGCCGCCACTGTAATAAAATTATTAACCCCTAAACCTAAGTCTAACACTAACACCTAATAAATTTAAATAATATTTCTCTTATTAACTAAATTATTCTTATTTAAAAATAAATACTTACCTTTAAAATAAACCGTAATATAGCTACAATATAAATAATAATTATATTGTAACTATCTTAGGATTTATTTTTATTTTACAGGCAACTTGATTGGCTGATTGAATCAGCCAATCAGATTGAAGTTCAATCCGATTGGCTGATCCAATCAGCCAATCAGATTGAGCTCGCATTCTATTGGCTGATCGGAACAGCCAATAGAATGCAAGCTCAATCTGATTGGCTGATTGGATCAGCCAATCGGATTGCACTTCAATCTGATTGGCTGATTCAATCAGCCAATCAGATTTTTCCTACCTTAATTCCGATTGGCTGATAGAATCCTATCAGCCAATCGGAATTGAAGGGACGCCATCTTGGATGACGTCCCTTAAAGGAACCTTCATTCGTTGTTAGTCGTCGGGAAGAAGAGGATGGCTCCGCGTCGGCTCATCTGAAGATGGCTCCGCTCCGCTCCGGATGGATGAAGATTGAAGACGCCGCCTGGATGAAGACTTTTATCAGATGGAAGACCTCTTCAGCGCCGCCTGGATGATGACTTCATCGGATGGAAGACTTCTTCAGCGCCCCTTGGATGATGACTTCTGCCTCTTCGGTTCCATCGGTGGGTCGGCTGGCTGAAGATGGCTCAAGGTAGGATGATCTTCAGGGGGTAGTGTTAGGTTTATTTAAGGGGGGTTTGGGTTAGATTAGGGGTATGTGGGTGGTGGGTTTTAATGTTGGGGGGGTTTGTATTTTTATTTTACAGGCAAAAGAGCTGTTTTCTTTGGGGCATGCCCCACAAAAGGCCCTTTGAAGGGCTGGTAAGGTAATAGAGCTGGTAACTTTTTAATGTAGAATAGGGTAGGGAATTTTTTTATTTTGGGGGGCTTTGTTATTTTATTAGGGGTCTTAGATTAGGTGTAAGTAGCTTAAAATTGTTGTAATATTTTTTAAATGTTTGTAACTTATTTTTTTTATTTTTTGTAACTTAGCTTTTTTTATTTTTTGTACTTTAGTTAGTTTATTTAATTTAATTTAATTGTAGTTATTTGTAGGTAATTTTTTTCATTAATTTAATGATAGTGTAGTGTTAGGTTTAATTGTAACTTAGGTTAGGATTTATTTTACAGGTAATTTTGTATTTCTTTTAGCTAGGTAGTTATTAAATAGTTAATAACTATTTAATAACTATTCTAACTAGCTAAAATAAATACAAAGTTACCTGTAAAATAAATATAAATCCTAAAATAGCCACAATGTAATTATTAATTACATTGTAGCTATCTTAGGGTTTATTTTACAGGTAAGTATTTAGTTTTAAATAGGAATAATTTATTAAAGTATAGTGTAGTGTTAGGTGTAATTGTAACTTAGGTTAGTTTATATTTTACAGGTAAATTTCTCTTTATTTTAACTAGGTAGCTATTAAATAGTTAATAACTATTTAATAGCTATTGTACCTAGTTAAAATAAATTGAAAGTTGCCTGTAAAATAAAAATAAATCCTAAGATAGCTACAATAAAATTATTATTTATATTGTAGCTATATTAGGGTTTATTGTAAAGGTATTTAAGTATTATAAGTATAAGTATTTATTTTTAAATAGGATTAATTTAGTTAATAAGAGAAATATTATTTAGATTTATTTAATTAATATTTAAGTTAAGGGGGTGTTAGGGTTAGTGTTAGACTTAGGTTTAGGGGTTAATAATTTTATTACAGTGGCGGCGGTGTAGGGGGGGCAGGATAGGGGTTAATAAATTTATTATAGGTGGCGACGGTGTAGGGGGGCAGATTAGGGGTTAATAAGTTTAATATAGGTTGCGGCAGGGTCCGGGAGCGGCGGTTTAGGGGTTAAACTATTTCTTTAGTTGCGGCGAGGTCCGGGATCCGCAGGATAGGGGTTAATAACTTTATTATAGGCGGCGGTGGTATAGGGGGGGGCAGGATAGGGGTTACTAGGTATAATGTAGGTGGCGGCGGTGTCCAGGAGCGGCGGTGTCCGGGAGGGGTTAATACATTTATAAGAGTTGCGGCGGGGTCTAGGAGTGGCGGTTTAGGGGTTAATAACTTTATTTAGTTGCGGGGGGCTCCGGGGGCGCCAGTATAGGGGGTAGAACAGTGTAGTTGGTGTGGGTGCTTAGTGACAGGCTAGCAATAAAGCTGTCAAAAAGCCGAAGAGCAGCGAGATCAGATGAGTGATAACTCTCACAATCTGCTGCTCATCGCCCCATACTTGGTGCGCGGCTTTTTGACAGCTTTTTTGATAACTTAGGCGAAATTTTGCAGGTCCGCGGCGGCGATGGTAGGCGAGCTTAGGCGGGCGTATTGAACCGGCAAAGGCAGGTAAAGTAGACGGCTTGATAACTAGCCCCCTGTGTCTGAAGCAGAGAGCCAGGTTTCTGTAAGAGCCAGAAGGTTAAGAGAGTGGGAGATAAAGAGATCATGGATAGAAGTGAGCTTGTTGCAAACAGAGCGAGAGTTCCAGAGTGCACAAGTGAAGGGGGAGGTGGTTTTAGATGTAAGAGGAATGTGATTAAGGTTACCAGAGTTTAGTTTATGAAGTCTATTGAAAGGCACACAAGGATGTGAAAGGCTAGGAGGTTGTGAGGGACCAGGATTAGGGGAGATGTCTCCAGCAGCTAGTATGAGCAAGAGGGAGAGTGACATGAGATGAGAAGCAGATTTGCAGTAATGAGACTGTTTTTTGGCTGAAGTGCAGGGGGGAGAGAGAGTATTTAGGAATAGGTAGAGTTCATGAGTACAAAAGTAAGGTGAGTATAAGAGAGATGGGCTAATGAACAGTGCAGGTGGAGAGGGAGAAGGAGTAATTGAGTAATGTAGTTTGAATATGAAGATATTGAGCATTATTATGAAAGTGGGAACCAAGTAAACACATAAGACACAGTGTTAAAGCAGCACTTGCAAAAGGATACAATGAGATACATAAAACACAGTTTTACAAGAGTACTTGCCTTGTGTCTTGCCCCATCCTTGTTCAATTCTTAAAAATTAGTGCCTCAATTATAAAATGTTCACTTTGAAAATGTGAACATATGCTATTGTTAAAAAAAAAGTACACTGCCCTGTAGGCAATGCACCCCCTGTGCAATGCACTTCCCAGACTAGTGTGTAATATATATAGGCAGGGCGGTCAGCTGAGTCCACTAAATTTAGTTGATTGCTAATCAAAGACAGTTGGTAAGGCCAATTGGAATGTTAGATTCTGGTCAGGGTGAGATGAGTTAAGTAAACAAACAATAACATTTGGAGGGGGTTAAAACTGTGACATAAGACAACTATACATTTTAGAGTTATAGTAAGTATTGATAAGGAGTGAGCATCACATGACAATTAACTAGACGTTAGAATTGAGACATTGGAAAAAACCATTACAATAAATGCAGGACTTAATTTTAACAGAGTAAATTCATGTGCTCAATATATATATATACACAGAGAGACTTGGAGTAAAATGACAGAAAAGCAGGGAATAGCAGGATTTCGATGCAGGGCCTTAATTCACATACCTGAAAGCAGATGAGACAATGGCCCCTATTTATGAAGGTCTGGCGGACCTGATGCGACAGTGCGGATCAGGTCCGCCAGACCTTGCTGAATACGACGAGCAATACACTCGCCGTATTCAGCATTGCACCAGCAGCTCACAAGAGCTGCTGGTGCAACGCCGCCCCCTGCAGACTCGCGGCCAGCAGGGGGTGTCAATCAACCTGATCATACTCGATCGGGTTGATTTCCGGCAATGTCTATCTGCCTGCTCAGAGCAGGCGGACAGGGTTATGGAGCAGCGCTCTTTGTGACCGCTGCTTCATAACTGCTGTTTCTGGCGAGTCTGCAGGCTCGTCAGAAACACGGGGCATCAAGCTCCATTCGGAGCTTGATAAATATGCCCCAATAGGTTAACTCAGCATTCCTTAGCAGATGTCAGTAGGCACACAGATACACTCCCTTATGCTCTCTCTCACACACACATTCTCACACACACACACATTCTCACACACACACATTCTCACACACACACACATTCTCACACACACACACACATTCTGACACACACACACACACACACATTCTCACACACACACATTCTCACACACACACACATTCTCACACACACACATTCTGACACAAGCACACATTCTCACACACACACATTCTCTCTCACACACACATTCTCTCACACACACACATTCTCTCTCACACACACACACATTCTCTCTCTCACACACACACATTCTCACACCCACATTCTCACACACACACATTCTCTCTCACACACACACACATTCTCACACACACACACACATTCTCTCTCACACACACACACATTCTCACACACACACACACATTCTCACACACACACATTCTGACACACACACACACATTCTCACACACACACATTCTGACACACACACACATTCTCACACACACACATTCTCTCTCACACACACACATTCTCTCTCTCACACACACATTCTCTCACACACACACATTCTCTCTCACACACACATTCTCTCTCACAAACACATTCTCTCTCACACACACATTCTCTCTCACACACACATTCTCTCTCACAAACACATTCTCTCTCACACACACATTCTCTCTCACACACACATTCTCTCTCACACACACATTCTCTCTCACACACACATTCTCTCACACACACACATTCTCTCTCACACACCCACATATCTCTCTCACACACACACATTCTCTCTCTCTCTCTCTCTCTCTCTCTCTCTCTCTCTCACACACACACATATCTCTCTCTCACACACACACATACCTCTCTCTCTCTCTCTCTCTCTCTCTCTCTCACACACACACACACTTTGGGCTAGATTTGACAAGCAGCGGATGCTGCTTTCTCAGCACGAAGCCGGCGAACCAGAAACTGAAGTTAAGAAGCAGCGGTCATAAGACCAGGGCTCCTTAACTTGTCTGCCACATTTTAGGAGGCGGACTGCAATCATCCTGATACGATACAATACTTATCTCTCCTACCTTTCATTGGGAGTGTGATTTCTTTCCTGTCTAACAAAGTTTGTTAATAGCCAATACTTCACTTATTTAGCTTTATTTTGTTTTTGAAATAGCCATTTGATGTTTGCTATATTCCCACCTAAAGTGAAAATCTCAATAGTTATTTGCAATCAATTTAATACACTCCAGGAATTAATATAGATCATTGGGAACACGTTAAGGGCCAAATTACAAGTGGAGCAGTATTTAATACAAGGGGATAACATTTTACAGTGCGCCATCTCTTTAAGTGACCAGGTATGTTATATTTCTGCCCTGCTCTATAGCACAATACAAAGGTTGTTGCATCACAGACCAATAACTTGCAAGATAACCTTTCGTGAGATGTTTATATTGGGCTAAACGGACGCAGTGACGACAACTGAACATTGTGCGTGGGAGAAATCTGTCTCTTAAGCTAATTTTTAATGGCAAACAGATGTGCATCTGGATTCATATAATTCCTGCTCTGTTTTATTTCCTTTCTCTACATTTGGGGCTGTAGTCTAATACTGTTATTTGCCCATACATCAGCGTGTGCTAGTTACAACTAAATCCCACTGCCTGGAAGAACAGCAAACATCAGTGAAATATATAAAAACTAAGCATAATATAACATCAACACAGTGATTTTACTAAAAGAGAATGTAATTTACTGTAATTAAAAAACTTTACTGTCAGGATTTATTTTGCCTGATTTAGCTGTAATTTAAAGGGACAGTTAATACTTTATAATTTAAAAAAAAAATGCAGTCTTCTAATAGATTAACATATCAACAAAGTCTGAACATTATTAGAACAGATTAACACCTTGTTTGCGGCAATTGCTTTTCAAACTCCACCTATTACTTTTCTAATTTGAAGGAGCAAATCGGGACTTAGGTCTGGAGAACATAGGGTTTGCCACTGTCATTGTGTTTACAAAATCTAAATTTTTGGGCTTCAGCAGAAATGATAAGATAACAAACTGCACATTAGGGACAGATATGAGGCAGGGTTAGGTTTGTGAAACTGCCATGCGCCTTTTCAGTTTTCATCATAGGCAAATCCGTCATTTTGGATCCGAGAAGACTGCTTGTGACGGGCGGAGGAAGTGCTGGAGTGGCTCCAGGATTAAAAGGTAAGTTTTTGAAGAAAACAGTGAAATGTCAATTTTGATGAATTAAAGTGCCCTTGTTTTTAATAGGTTTATTAAAAACCGGGCACAAATTCATCAAAATGGACCTTCACTTTAAGCATTTTATATTAGAGTCTATTGTCCCTTTAACCCACTGCCCCAGAGAAGCAAGAGTGCATCCTGCATAATCCAAAACACCAACTGTAACATTATGTATAGAAAAAAGGAGATTCAAGGGGTGTGTCCCCTGTACTGCAAATCAATGCAAACAAATACTGCTGTCCAAAAAGGCTTTTCAAACATAGGTATGCCGCTCTTTTGAAATGCAGTGCTTAATTATTGATGTACAATATGCATATATAAAACACATTACGGTCCCTTTAAAAACGTATTGTCCCCAAAACGCTCCAGCACATAATAGACACATAAGCAGGTGCATTCACCAGAACTCCTCACCTCTATTTCGGTAAAACCTTTATATCCTTCTGTGCCTCTCAGGGTTATATTCTCTCAACAGGATTCACCTACAGACTGTATCTGAAAAGAAAAAATAAACATAGCGAATAAGTATCACACACTTCACTCCCAGACAATGCGACTAATATTTCTCCTACCAGTTAAATACACTCGATCACAAAACATGAGTGGGATCTGGGAAATATCTCTGCCAGAAGCTCAGACGCTTTATAATAGGTTGGAATATCTTACAAAGAGCCCAATCACAACCATTTAGAGAAACGTATCTGTTTTCTACACAATTCTCCAGTAAAGTTTGCTGTTTTGTAATATATTAAAGACAAAGACTATTCTGTATATGGTGATAAAATCAGAAGTAGAACAGTCAGTGCTCTGCTGTGTTCTCTGTAGTTAGGTGTCTGCCCCCTCCCATACTCTCCGGCTCCCTTGTTGCTCACCCATGTGCCCGGCCGTGAGCTGTGCAGTCAGGAGACTGGGTGAATGTGAAGCTCAGATAGCTCTGGCAAGCAGTTGTGGTGCAGGGAATGACGTGCACAAGCCTTTCCGGCTGCAGATGCTGTGTAAGCCAGTCTCCTGAGCAGAACAGATTTGCTTTCTTTTGCTTCTGTGCATGATACGCTCACACAGGCATACAATGTTTTATTGCGCTTCACTTCGCAGATATTGCTCTTTTTACAAATTGAAGGTTTTTTGGCAACCCCTGTGTCAACATAGAGACATAGAAACATAGAATTTGACGGTAGATAAGAACCAAAAAGGTTTATCAAGTCTACCCATATTACATGTTACTTTTTCCTTAGGATAGCCTTATGCATGTCCCAGGCATTTTTAAATTCCTTTACAGTCTTTGTGTTTACCACCTCAAATGGAAGTTTATTCCATGAATCCACCACCTTTTCTGTAAAAAAAATGCTTCCTCAAATTTTCTCCTGAATCTGCTACCCTCTAACTTTAGATTGTGACCCCTTGTGTCAAGCCTATAAGCGCAATATACACACCTATATATACACACCTATATATACACACCTATATATACACACCACCAGCAAAAATATTATGACTCACTGAAGGATCAGATGATGATTCGCAATTTTTAGCAATAAAATATTTAAAAAAATAAAAAAAAGGTATGTACATGTTTTTTTAGACATAATGCTATTGCACACATAATAGACAACAGTATAGTGTAAATATAACTCTTATATGCCCTGGGAAACAAAAAACTTACGGCTAGATTATGAGTTGTGCGTTAGGGTAAAAAAGCAGCGTTAAGAGGTCCTAACGCTGCTTTTTTTTGCCCGCTGGTATTACGAGTCTTGAAGGTTTAGGGTCACTGCACACTTCTTTGGCCTTACCGCAAAACGACTTATGTAAACTTTGTAAAGTCTTTTTTCTATGGGACTTCCATAGCGCTGATATTATGAGTCTGTCCTGGAAGGCCAAAAAGTGAGCGGTACACCCTACCCCGTCAAGAGTCCTTAACGCATTTAAAAGTCAGTAGTTAAGAGTTTTATGGTACAACGCTGTAACATAAAACTCATAACTAAAGTGCTAAAAAGTACACTAACACCCATAAACTACCTATTAACCCCTAAACCGAGGCCCTCCCGCATCGCAAATACTAAAATAAAAATTTTAACCCCTAATCTGCCGCTCCGGACACTGCCGCCACCTACATTATATTTATTAACCCCTAATCTGCTGCCCCCAACATCACCAACACCTACATTATATTTATTAACCCCTAATCTGCCGCCCCCAATGTCGCCGCCACCTACCTACACTTATTAACCCCTAATCTGCCGCCCCCAACGTCGCCGACACTATAATAAACATATTAACCCCTAAACCGCGGCACTCCCGCCTTGCAAACATTAGTTAATAGTATTAACCCCTAATCTGCCGTCCCTAACATCGCCGCCACCTACCTACATTTATTAACCCCTAATCTGCCGCCCCAACATCGCTGCCATTATATTAAAGTTATTAACCCCTAAACCTAAGTCTAACCCTAACACCCCCTAACTTAAATATAATTTAAATAAATCTAAATAAATATTCCTATCAACTAAATTATTCCTATTTAAAACTAAATACCTGTAAAATAAACCCTAAGATAGCTACAATATAACTAATAGTTACATTGTAGCTAGCTTAGGGTTTATTTTTATTTTACAGACAAGTTTGTATTTATTTTAACTAGGTAGAATAGTTATTAAATAGTTATTAACTATTTAATAACTACCTAGCTAAAATAAATACAAATTTACCTGTAAAATAAAACCTAACCTAAGTTACACTAACACCTAACACTACACTATAATTAAATAAAGTAACTAAATTAAATACAATTACCTAAATTAAATTAAATTAGCTAAAGTACAAAACCAAACAAACACTAAATTACAGAAAATAATAAACAAATTACAGAAATTTAAACTAATTACACCTACTCTAATAGCCCTATTAAAATAAAAAAGCCCCCCAAAATAAAAAAACCCTAGCCTAAACTAAACTACCAATAGCCCTTAAAAGGTAAGTAATCAGCTCTTTTAGCTGTAAAAAAAAAAATACAAACAACCCCCCCAACAGTAAAACCCACCAACCACACAACCAACCCCCCAAATAAAATACTAGCTAAAAAAAACTAAGCTCCCCATTGCCCTGAAAAGGGCATTTGGATGGGCATTGCCCTTAAAAGGGCAGAAAGCTCTTTTGCCGCCCAAACCCTAATTTAAAAAATAAAACCCATTCTATCAGCCAATCGGAATTAAGGTAGAAAAATCCTATTGGCTGATGCAATCAGCCAATAGGATTAAAATTCAATCCTATTGGCTGATCCAATCAGCCAATAGGATTGAGCTTAATTCCGAATTGACCTTAATTCCGAATGGCTGATAGAATTCTATCAGCCAATCGGAATCTAAGGGACGCCATCTTGGATGACGTCACTTAAAGGTACCTTCATTCTGTTTTAGTCGTCGGATGAAGAGGATGCTCCGCATCGGATGTCTTGAAGATGGATCCGCTCCGCGCCAGAAGGATGAAGATAGAAGATGCCGTCTGGATGAAGACTTCTGCCCGTCTGGAGGACCACTTCGCCCGGCTTGGATGAAGACTTCTGCCCATCTGGAGGACCACTTCGCCCGGCTTGGATAAAGACGTCTCTCGGTAAGTCGATCTTCAGGGGGTTAGTGTTAGGTTTTTTTAAGGGTGTATTGGGTGGGTTTTATTTTTTAGATTAGGGTTTGGGCGGCAAAAGAGCCCTTGTAAGGGCAATGCTCATCCAAATGCCCTTTTCAGGGCAATGGGGAGTTTAGGTTTTTTTAGCTAGTATTTTATTTGGGGGGTTGGTTGTATGGGTGGTGGATTTTACTGTTGGGGGGGTTGTTTGTATTTTTTTTTACAGGTTAAAGAGCTGATTACTTTGGGGCAATGCCCCGCAAAAGGCTGTTTAAAGGGCTATTGGTAGTTTAGTTTAGGCTAGGTTTTTTTTTATTTTGGGGGGGCTTTTTCATTTTAATAGGGCTAGTAGATTAGGTGTAATTATTTTAAATTTCTGTAATTTGTTTATTATTTTCTGTAATTTAGTGTTTTGTTTTTTTTGTACTTTAGCTAATTTAATTTAATTTAGGTAATTGTATTTAATTTAGTTAATTTATTTAATTATAGTGTAGTGTTAGGTGTTAATGTAACTTAGGTTAGGTTTTTTTTACAGGTAAATTTGTATTTATTTTAGCTAGGTAGTTATTAAATAGTTAATAACTATTTAATAACTATTCTATCTAGTTAAAATAAATACAAACTTGCCTGTAAAATAAAAATAAATCCTAAGCTAGCTACAATGTAACTATTAGTTATATTGTAGCTATCTTAGGGTTTATTTTATAGGTAAGTATTTAGTTTTAGATAGGAATAATTTAGTTAATGATAGTAATATTTATTTAGATTTATTTAAATTATATTTAAGTTAGGGGGTGTTAGGGTTAGACTTAGGTTTAGGGGTTAATAACTTTAATATAGTGGCAGCGACGTTGAGGGCGGCAGATTAGGGGTTAATAAATGTAGGTAGGTGACGGCGATGTTAGGGACGGCATATTAGGGGTTAATAATATTTAACTAATGTTTGCGAGGCGGGAGTGCGGCGGTTTAGGGGTTAATATGTTTATTATAGTGTTAGCGATTGGGGGTTAATAAATGTAGGTAGGTGGCGGCGGCATTGGGGGCGGCAGATTAGGGGTTAATAAATATAATGTAGGTAGCAGCGATGTTGGGGGCAGCAGATTAGGGGTTCATAAGTATAATGTAGGTGGCAGCGGTGTCCGAAGCGGCAGATTAGGGGTTAATAATATAATGTAGGTGTCGGTGATGTCGGGGGTCGCAGATTAGGGGTTAATAAGTGTAAGATTAGGGGTGTTTAGACTCGGGGTTCATGTTAGGGTGTTTGGTGTAGAGATACATTTTATTTCCCCATAGGAATCAATGGGGCTGCGTTAGTGAGTTTTACGCTGCTTTTTTGCAGGTCTTAGACTTTTTTTCAGGCGGCTCTCCTAGTTGATTCCTATGGGGAAATCGTGCACGAGCATGTTACACCAGCTCACCGCGGACTTAAGCAGCGCTGGTATTGGAGTGCGGTAATGAGCAAAATTTTGCTCAACGCTCACTTCTTGTCTTTTAACGACGGGTTTCTGAAAACTCGTAATACCAGTGCTGCATATAAGTGAGCGGTAAGACAAAACTGCTTGTTAGCACCACACAGCCTCTAAAGCAAAACTCGGAATCTAGCCATAGGTGTGACTCACTTTATTGCTATATTCGCTTTATAGCAGTGGTCTGGAATGGAACCTGCAATATCTCAGAGGTACGCCTGTACACACATATACATACACACCCACACATACGTACTAACACATACATATATATATACATACTTACACAAACACACGCAGATACGTACACACACACATATATATATATACATAAACAAATATATACACATACACACACAAACATTTATACACATCTGTACAAACACGCATATACATACACACCTACACCTACACACACACAAATTCACACACATAAACATAAAAACATTCATACACATACACACACACACACACACACACACACATATATATATATATATACACACACACACGTGCAAATATACACACATATACACACACACAAGTACACATACATACACTCATATATATATATATATATATATATATATATATATACATATATACATATGGAAATCAGGAGACAGCACTCACTGGTCTTGACAATACTGGATTTATTCAGTGACGTTTCGGGGAATACACCCCTTCATCATATATATAGACACATGTGCATACAAACAATGCAAACTGTGCTAACAAAAACTAGTTGAAATGCACATTATTGTGTACACGGATCTGTTGTAATGCAGCGTTTATTTGCCCATATATACTGTGCACATATATAGAAATTAATTTATTGTCCTTGTAAAACACAGATAGAGACAAGTGAATAGTAAATATTAATAATAAGTTAATATCCACTCCAGAAGTGATAAGAAGCTATAGCCTCCTCACTTCTGGGATTTGTTACATTCTAGTTTGACATGTGGGGAACAAAATGTGTGAATTAAAGTAACACAGCAGAACTTGCTCATATTTGATGCTGGTTTACTACTGGATGACCCCAGACTAGTTTGTAGAAAATGACTTTGTGATGGCAGAAAACTTGGTGATTATTGCTAGATTGGGTTTTAGACTTTAAACCTGGTGCCCGGTGATATTTGTATTGTAATGTGAGACACGTGTTATTCATCTGGTATAATGTAACTCATATCCCCTTCTGGTAGCTCTGTGGTAAGTAGGGAGGTGCTGAGTTTGTGTATATAGGAAAGAGAAGAGAGAGGACTGAGTCATAGAAAATACCAAACTGAAGAGTATGGACTCAGCAGTAGATATTAGCCCCACTGCTTAGTAACCTGTTAAATAAAAGGAACAAATCATCTGTCTGCTGGGAACTCACACCTATAGGTCCTGATCAGAGCCTCCTGCTCATCCGTGACCACAATTTAAAGGGACATTATACCCATATGCTAAATCACTTGATGCAGCACATCTGTATGTAGTGTTGGATAGAAAATATCCCATGATCATCTCTGTTTAAAGGGACATAAACCCCCAATTTTTTATTTCATGATTCAGACAGAACATACCATTTTAGACAACTTTCCAATTTACTTCTGTTATCAAATTATCTTAGTCCTTTGTTGAAAAGCAGGAAGATAACTTCAGGAGTCTGCACGTGTCTGAAGCACTGTCTATATGGCAGAAGTTTTGCAGTAATGTTATTAATTACTAGATTTACATGGAAGGGTTTCCCTAACATCTAACGGATCATTTATAAAATTACCTTTTAACACCATTTATAAAGCAAATTTCTTTAATTAAAATTGATATTTAAAAATTACTTCTATCAGTTCCCATTAGTAAGTGTGCACACTAAAATAAATTTAACAAAAAAGCTCTATATACATTTCCTATGGAACATAATAGGAAAAGAGCGACCAATCAAATTGCATCATTAAATACAAATGAGCCAATCAAATTTAGAGAAAAAAATTAAGTTCTCAATCAGGTACTCCCATTTACTTAAAATCACGTTATAAACCAATTAATCAAAAAGATTTACTAAACAAAGTTGAGCCCATAGAAAATAAACAATCACATGACATATCACAACCAATGAAATTATATAGTAAGAATTCCCTTTCAGGTAGTTGTTAATAGACATGTCCTCAATAAAGTCTGCATATCCAAACAGCTGCTCACATGACTCCGAGCGACCAATCGGGTGCCTTTTCTATCCAGAACAGAAAGTTTCTTAAAAATTTCGATAGTTAAAGTGTTCATGAAGTCCAAAAAATTAAAGGTGAATGTGAAAAAACATAATTTATGTAAGAACTTACCTGATAAATTCATTTCTTTCATATTGGCAAGAGTCCATGAGCTAGTGACATATGGGATATACAATCCTACCAGGAGGGGCAAAGTTTCCCAAACCTCAAAATGCCTATAAATACACCCCTCACCACACCCACAATTCAGTTTAACGAATAGCCAAGCAGTGGGGTGATAAAGAAAGGAGTAGAAAGCATCAACAAAGGAAATTTGGAAATAATTGTGCTTTATACAAAAAATCATAACCACCATAAAAAGGGTGGGCCTCATGGACTCTTGCCAATATGAAAGAAATGAATTTATCAGGTAAGTTCTTACATAAATTATGTTTTCTTTCATGTAATTGGCAAGAGTCCATGAGCTAGTGACATATGGGATATCAATACCCAAGATGTGGAGTCTTCCACTCAAGAGTCACTAGAGAGGGAGGGAATAAAACAAAAAACAGCCATATTCCGCTGAGAAAATAATCCACAACCCAAAAATAAGTTATTTTCACTTTTGAAAGAAAAAAACTTAAATCAAAAAGCAGAAGAATCAAACTGAAACAGCTGCCTGAAGAACTTTTCTACCAAAAACTGCTTCCGAAGAAGCAAATACATCAAAATGGTAGAATTTAGTAAATGTATGCAAAGAAGACCAAGTGGCTGCTTTGCAAATCTGATCAACTGAAGCTTCATTCTTAAAAGCCCATGAAGTAGAGACTGATCTAGTAGAATGAGCTGAAATTCTCTGAGGCAGGGTTTGACCCGACTCCAAATAAGCTTGATGAATCAAAAGTTTCAACCAAGAAGCCAAGGAAATAGCAGAAGCTTTCTGACCTTTCCTAGGACCAGAAAATAAAACAAATAGACTAGAAGTCTTCCTGAAATTTTTAGTAGCTTCCACATAATATTTCAAAGCTCTTACCACATCCAAAGAATGTAAGGATTTCTCCAAAGAATTCTGAGGATTAGGACATAAAGAAGGGACAACAATTTCTCTACTAATGTTGTTAGAATTCACAACCTTAGGTAAAAATTGAAAAGAAGTTCGCAAAACTGCCTTATCCTGATGAAAAATCAGAAAAGGAGACTCACAAGAAAGAGCAGATAGCTCAGAAACTCTTCTAGCAGAAGAGATAGCCAAAAGGAACAACACTTTCCAAGAAAGTAGTTTAATGTCCAAAGAATGCATAGGTTCAAATGGAGGAGCCTCTAAAGCCCTCAGAACCAAATTAAGACTCCAAGGAGGAGAAATTGACTTAATGACAGGCTTAATACGAACTAAAGCCTGTACAAAACAGTGTATATCAGGAAGTATAGCAATTTTTCTGTGAAATAAAACAGAAAGAGCGGGGATTTGTCCTTTCAAGGAACTTGCAGACAAACCCTTATCCAAACCTTCCTGAAGAAACTGCAAAATTCTAGGAATTCTAAAATAATGCCAGGAGAAATTATGAGAAGAACACCATGAAATGTAAGTCTTCCAAACTCTATAATAAATCTTTCTAGAGACAGATTTACGAGCTTGTAACATAGTATTAATCACTGAATCAGAGAAACCTCTCTGACTTAGAACTAAGCGTTCAATTTCCATACCTTCAAATTTAATGATTTGAGATCCTGATGGAAAAACGGACCTTGAGATAGTAGGTCCGGCCGTAACGGAAGTGGCCAAGGCGGGCAACTGGACATCCGAACCAGATCCGCATACCAAAACCTGTGTGGCCATGCTGGAGCCACCAGCAACACAAAAGACTGTTCCATGATGATTTTGGAAATCACTCTTGGAAGGAGAACTAGAGGCGGGAAGATGTAAGCAGGTTGATAACACCAAGGAAGTGTCAGCGCATCCACTGCTTCCGCCTGAACATCCCTGGACCTGGACAGGTATCTGGGAAGTTTCTTGTTTAGATGAGAGGCCATGAGATCTATCTCTGGAAGCCCCCATATCTGAACAATCTGAGAAAACACATCTGGATGGAGAGACCACTCCCCTGGATGTAAAGTCTGGCGGCTGAGATAATCCGCCTCCCAATTGTCTACACCTGGGATATGCACCGCAGAAATTAGACAGGAGCTGGATTCCGCCCAAGAAAGTATCCGAGATACTTCTTTCATAGCTTGGGGACTGTGAGTCCCACCCTGATGATTGACATAAGCCACAGTTGTGATATTGTCTGTCTGAAAACAAATGAACGGTTCTCTCTTTAGTAGAGGCCAAAACTGAAGAGCCCTGAAAATTGCACGGAGTTCTAAAATATTTATTGGTAATCTCGCCTCTTGAGATTTCCAAACCCCTTGTGCTGTCAGAGACCCCCAAACAGCTCCCCAACCTGAAAGACTCGCATCTGTTGTGATCACAGTCCAGGTTGGGCGAACAAAAGAAGCCCCTTGAACCAAACGATGGTGATCTATCCACCATGTCAGAGAGTGTCGTACATTGGGATTCAAGGATATTAATTGTGATATCTTTGTATAATCCCTGCACCATTGATTCAGCATACAAAGCTGTAGAGGTCTCATGTGAAAACGAGCAAAGGGGATTGCGTCCGATGCTGCAGTCATGAGACCTAAAACTTCCATGCACATAGCCACTGAAGGGAATGACTGAGACTGAAGGAGCCGACATGCTGCGACCAATCTTAAACGTCTCTTGTCTGTTAGAGACAGAGTCATGGACACTGAATCTATCTGGAAGCCTAAAAAGGTGACTCTTGTCTGAGGAATCAAGAAACTTTTTGGTAAATTGATCCTCCAACCATGTTTCCGAAGAAACAACACTAGTTGATTCATGTGAGATTCTGCAGTATGTAAAGACTGAGCTAGTACCAAGATATCGTCCAAATAAGGAAACACCGCAATACCCTGTTCTCTGATTACAGATAATAGGGCACCCAGAACCTTTGAAAAGATTCTTGGAGCTGTTGCTAGGCCAAATGGAAGAGCAACAAATTGGTAATGCTTGTCTAGAAAAGAGAATCTCAGAAACTGATAGTGTTCTGGATGAATCGGAATATGAAGGTATGCATCCTGCAAGTCTATTGTGGACATATAATGTCCTTGCTGAACAAAAGGCAGAATAGTCCTTATAGTCACCATCTTGAAAGTTGGTACTCTTACATAACGATTCAAAATTTTCAGATCCAGAACTGGTCTGAACAAATTTTCTTTCTTTGGTACAATGAATAGGTTTGAATAAAACCCCAAACCTTGTTCCTGAGGAGGAACTGGCATGATTACCCCTGAAGACTCCAGGTCTGAAACACACTTCAGAAAAGCCTGAGCTTTTACTGGATTTACAGGAATGTGTGAGAGACAAAATCTTCTCACAGGAGGTCTTATTTTGAATCCTATTCGATACCCTTGTGAGACAATGCTCTGAATCCAATGATTTTGGACAGATTTTATACAAAAATCCTTGAAAAACCTTAATCTGCCCACTACCAGCTGAGCTGGAATGAGGGCCGCACCTTCATGCGGACTTAGGGGCAGACTTTGGTTTCCTAAATGGCTTGGATTTATTCCAATTTGAGGAAGGCTTCCAACTGGAAGCAGATTCCTTGGGAGGAGGATTGAGTTTTTGTTCCTTATTCTGACGAAAGGAAAGAAAACGGTTAGAAGCCTTAGATTTACCCTTAGGTTTTTTATCCTGAGGCAAAATAACTCCTTTTCCTCCAGTGATAGTTGAAATAATAGAATCCAACTGAGAACCAAATAAATTATTACCTTGGAAAGAAAGAGATAGTAATCTAGATTTAGATGTCATATCAGCATTCCAAGATTTAAGCCACAAAGCTCTTCTAGCTAATACAGCTAAAGACATGGATCTAACATCAATTTTGATAATATCAAAAATGGCATCACAAATAAAATGATTAGCATGTTGTAGAAGGCGAACAATGCTAGATATGTCAGAATCCAATTCATGTTGCGCTAAATTTTCCAACCAGAAAGTTGAAGCAGCCGCAACATCACCCAAAGAAATAGCAGGTCTGAGAAGATGATCTGAATATAAATAGGCCTTCCTTAGATAAGATTCAAGCTTCCTATCTAAAGGATCCTTAAAGGAAGTGCTATCTTCCATAGGAATAGTGGTACGTTTAGCAAGAGTAGAAATAGCCCCATCAACTTTGGGGATTTTTTTCCCAAAACTCTATAGATTCTGCTGGCAAAGGATACAATCTCTTAAACCTTGAAGAAGGAATAAAGGGAGTACCTGGCTTATTCCATTCCCTAGAAATCATATCAGAAATAGCCTCAGGAATAGGAAAAACACCTGGAGAAACCACAGGAGGTTTAAAAACAGCATTTAAACGTTTATTAGACTGAACGTCAATAGGACTGGTTACCTCAATATCCAAAGTAATTAACACTTCTTTTAATAAAGAACGCATATACTCTATTTTAAATAAATAAGTAGATTTGTCAGTGTCAATATCTGAGGAAGGATCTTCTGTTTCAGATAGATCCTTATCAGAAGAGGATGAATTATTATGTTGTTGGTCATTTGAAATTTCATCAGCTAAATGAGAAGTTTTAAAAGACCTTTTACGTTTATTAGATGGTGGAAATGCAGACAAAGCCTTCATAATAGATTCAGAAACAAAATCTTTAAAATTTACAGGTATATCATGCACATTAGAAGTTGAAGGAACTGCAACTGGAACTGCACTATTACTGATAGAGACACTATCTGCATGTAAAAGTTTATCATGACAACTATTACAAACGACATTCGGTGGAATAATTTCTACAATTTTACAACAAATGCACTTAACTTTGGTAGAACCGATGTCAGGCAGCAATGTTCCAGCAGAAACTTCAGAGACAGGATCAGATTGGGACATCTTGCTCAATGTAAGAGAAAAAAACAACATATAAAGCAAAATTATCTATTTCCTTAAATGACAGTTTCAGGAATGGGAAAAAAATGCAAAAGCATAGGCCTCTTGATAGAAACGAAAGCAGGAGGCAAACAACAATGGGGTATAGAAATAATGAAGAAAAATTGGCGCCAAGTATGACGCACAATGTAACGAAAACTTTTTTGGCGCCAAAAATGACCGGAAATGACACACTTGCGTCACTAATGACGCCGCCGTGTGAAAGGTCTCAACGTCACGTATGACACCGGAAATGACGAAGTTGCGTCAAAAACATAATTTCCTGCGCCAAAAAAGTTTGAGCCAAAAATGACGCAATAAAGTCTAACATTTGACGCACCCGCGGGCCTAATACCCGCAAATGCAAAAGTAGTCAAATTGAAAAAGACTAAACCCCAGGTAAGAAACAAAAAGTGTTTATATTCCCAAATATGAAACTGACAGTCTGCAGAAGGAAATACATGAACCTGACTCATGGCAAATATAAGTACATTACATATATTTAGAACTTTACATAATTTGCATAAAGTGCCAAACCATAGCTGAGAGTGTCTTAAGTAAATGAAAACATACTTACCAAAAGACACCCATCCACATATAGCAGATAGCCAAACCAGTACTAAAACAGTTCTTAGTAGAGGTAATGGTAAATTTGAGAGTATATCGTCAATCTGAAAAGGGAGGTAGGAGATGAATCTCTACGACCGATAACAGAGAACCCATGAAAAAGACCCACGTTAGAGAAATCATCGTATTCAATAAGTGATACTCCCTTCACGTCCCTCTGACATTCGCTGTACTCTGAGAGGAATCGGGCTTCAACAATGCTGAGAAGCGCATATCAACGTAAAAATCTTAGCACAAACTGACTTCAGCACCTCCATAGGAGGCAAAGTTTGTAAAACTGAATTGTGGGTGTGGTGAGGGGTGTATTTATAGGCATTTTGAGGTTTGGGAAACTTTGCCCCTCCTGGTAGGATTGTATATCCCATATGTCACTAGCTCATGGACTCTTGCCAATTACATGAAAGAAATGAAAATAAACATTAGTAAAAGAATAATAAATATTGTAGATAAATAAATTGTGTGTTAAACAAGTCATAAGTGAAAAATGTTGGAACTACGTCTGCGGGGCAACACCTTTCATTTTTCGGACTTATAGACATTTTAACGATTGAACTTTTTAAGAAACTTTTCCATTTGGATATGCAGACTTTATTGAGGTCTTGTCTTTTAATAACTACCTACAAGGGAACTTTTTACTATATAATTTCTTTGATTGTTATATGTCATGTGATTTATTATTTTTATCAGCTCAACTTTTAAGCAAAGCGAAGCACCAGATTGAGAACTTAATTTAATTTTTTAGCTAAATTTGAGTGGCTCATTTATATTTGATGATCCGATTTAATTGGTCGCTCTTTTTCTATTATGTTCCATATGAGATTTATATAGAGCTTTTTTGTTAAATTTATTTTATCGTGTACACTTACTAATGGGAATTAATAGAAATATTTTTTTAATATCAATTTTTATTAAAGAAATTTGTTTTATAAATGGTGTTAAAAGGTAATTTTATAAATCTGTTCCCATTAGAAGTTAGGGAAACCCTTGCATTTAAATCTAGTATTCACAGGTGTTTTACTGGTGATTAATTGGTGTGATGAGTCCAACTGACTATATAAAGGCTGACTGTATGTAGTAGATTACACATTTTTTATGCTCTTGAAGAAGACAGTGGTATCTGTTGAAACGCGTTGTGCAATTGAATGGATCTATATTTTCAGTAAATTTTGCTTTAATTGAATCAATGTTTGAAGCTGTGATTATTCAATAAAGATCAGAAGTTTTACCTGAAAGCTTTGTCTGTGAGTATATTCCTTTTAGTAGCTATTATCGTTCTACACCATCTGTGGGCTTTTCTTGTTTAACGCCACCAACGAGGTGATCGTCTGAGAGGCTGCAAGATATACCCTGGAAGTTGTCGGTGCCGCCATTTCCACAGAATACGTTCCCTACAGCTGAAAGGGGGTGCTGAGCCTGGCTGCGACTACTATCAAAAGGGATTTTTTTTTATTATTTTACAAACTCATTTTAACCTTTTTTAATATTTGAACTATTTCATCACATATCTGTACTGTAGTTTTACAAGTATAGTGACAGCACAAATCCTAATCACAGCTTCTTCTATTTGAGGTTAACACACTGGCAACAAGGGGGTTATAAAGATCATATTTTAACCCTTTATAAACTAGACCAGTAAAAACATTTACTATATCGAACAAATAAGTAGCAGATCATTTGCTCAAGTAGTTTTATGTGGGAAATCTTCACTAGACAGTTAGATTCCTTCATTACTTAAAATAAATAAATCAGAGCAGCAATTGACCAACCACTTACTTAGGTTTGGGCAATTTCTATTTATATCTTCGTTCAGTGCCAAAGGCTGAAAATCTGCATAGACAATCTGTAAACGTGCTTGTTTAGTATATTTGTATAACAAAAGGCAAATCATGATGTATGGCACTGATTATTACAGGTTTGGCTGAACACACCCTCTGAGTAGAGTCTGGTCATGTTGTGGTGACTTTGTACTGATGCATTATGGGGTCCTCCTCTATTTATTCTTTATGAAACAGAGCGCCTCTTTGCAATCAGATCTGTTTTAGGTGTTAGGAACCAGTGTTCACAGCAATAAAATAAGCACAATACACTGTCCTGTACCTAGTGTTGCACCATCATATATGTGAGTGAAATATAAAAAAACACTGTGCACATTTACATGTATAATATTTGTCATTGCACAGCTTTTATTATGATTGGTATCTTCTTGTTCCTCTGTGTGACGCACATTATGCTGCACCAGGTCCTGTGTCTTTAGGTTAGTTTCCCAAGTTACTGAATTAAATTAAAGTAATGTATGAGGTGACCACAAACACAACTCCTGCAGCAGCCGCTAATGATATATTTAGTATAGAATACACTTTGATGTGCACTGGAAGTATTGTTCTTATCCGTTTTGAGACATCCTAAAGTCATAATAAATCAGGGATAGGCACGAGCCAAGGCTGTGGCGGACATTTTCTAAAGTAAAGACCTTTAGTGAAGGACACCAAGGTACATTTACAATTAAAACTATTATTTTATAGTGCTGGGTGTTATTATACTGATGCAGATACCACTGATCCTATAACCAGCCCTTGTCTGGCTATACACATGTGGCAGTGTCACTTCTGTGTCTTTGTATAGAGCTGGGTGTTATTATACAGATGCAGAAGATACACATCTTGTATTTCACTCAGGCTTTAGTTATTCCATAACTTATCACCCAATATTGCTAGCAGTCTCTTGACAAGCCACTAATTTTATTCTCACTAAATATTTTCCCTTTCCTATTATTTAATCAGAAAGAAAAGATATACTAAGGTTATGATTCACAACCTTACTATATCTTTTCTTTCTATTTAAATACTACTTATAATAAACCTCAGGTGCTGGTTAAAGTGCTTTACCTTTGCATATAAAGCTCCAGGGACACAGTGGCAGCTTGCTTCTTGAATCTTCCCTCTCTCTCTGTCTCACTCAGAGTCATTTTCTGGTACTAAGCGGCATCATGTGGGAGTGGCCACAACCCTGCAAAACGTGGCGCCATGTGTGTGTTAAGGAGGAGTCAGGACCAGTATTCATCTGTCTTACTCCTCCCTCCCCACAGCAAAATGGGCGGCGGACACTGCAAGGGCCAGTCACAGACACCAGTGTCCGTGTACGGACACCTTGCCTATCCCTGTAATAAATACTGTATACACTAAGCAAGGAGGAGAACATCCCAAAAGACATTTAATTAAGTCAATCAACAACAATATTAATAACTTGTTTTACTTCACTATGTTGTTAAGATGCAGTCCCCCCCCCCCTCCCCCTCCCCTTGTCTTGGAACACTGCGTGTATTAAAGCTCAAGGTGAAAAGATCTGTCACAGTGATAATCTAGGAATAGAATATCACACATTATAAATATAGGTTCACTACTGCACTTCTACAGAGACATCAATCCTTATTTACATTTCATTAAAGGGACAAGGAACACAATTTTTTTTCTTTCATGATTCTGATAGAACATACACTTTTAAACAACTTTCCAATTTACTTCTATTACCTAATTGTCTTTGTTTTCTTGTTATCCTTTGTTGAAAGCCAGGGAAGTACGTTCATGAGTGAGCACGTGTCTGCAGCACTATATGACAACAGTTTTTCAACAGTGTTATACATTAGCAAAAACACTAGATGGCAGCACTATTTCCTGTCCTGTACGTGTGCTGATAGAAATAAAAATGTGTTCATGGTGCAACTTTGGCAAGAGGGAGGACGCAATAGATGCTCAGGATTAAAAAAAATACATGACAAAAACTCATATTAGACGCTGTCCATAATCTTCTTTGGATCTCCTCCATTGTCTATAAAGAATCTTTATAGAAGATTTGAGCAACTTGTCAACAAAGTTTTCAGTCTATAAAGAAATAGCTTTAACTAAACTATAAGTCTATACTATATCTGCATTGGACTATATCAATAATATCTGGTATCATAGACATAAAATACATGGCTCAATTCATTCCCCACAGAAGGATCCACAATCTTCTGTGGTTTCTGAGAAGTTTATTTTGCCCCCCCCCCCCCCATAATTTGTGCATTTAATATATTATTTATTAATGGATACAGGATTTTTTTTGTATTTGTAATGAAGTTAGTGTTAAGTTAGTTAGGGTTCCCCCTTTTTCATTAATTTTCTTTTAAACATATTAAAGCCTGATTCCTTCCTGGTAACACTGCTTTTTGCTTCCTTGTTAGTGTTTCAGTTAAAAGAATAAGCTTTTGAAAAACGTATCAATAACCTTGTTCTACTTCTATCCAGGTAGAATCAGTGTCCCCTCTAGAGTTATTTGCACATTAGGAAATATGTAGAATTATAAGATTCTGAGAATTTTGCTAAAGAGATGGTAAACTTTCCACTTTTTATAATCCAATCCTTAATGTTAGTCATATATTAGATGGACTTTAACGGATCACTTCTAATGAAGATGCTTTGTAACGTTTTAATCTAGCCGTTTCAGTCTAATACCGCACTGTCCCACCACCCACTTCACAAGTAATATTTTTTTGTGAGCTACTGATTTGAACTGTTCTTTAATCCGCACTCCATCCATATGACACTTTTTTTGTAGCTAGAGCGCTGATTGGAGAACAGTTCAAACCGGTAGCTCACAAAAAAAGATTACTTGTGAAGTGGGTGGTGGGACAGTGCGGTATTAGACTGGCACGAATAGATTATAATGTTACAAACCATCTTCATTAGAAGTGATCAATTAAAGTCCATCTAATATATCACTAACATTCAGGATCGAATTATAAAAAGTGGAACATTTACCATCACTTTAAGGGCTCAATTTATCAAGTTTTCTCCTCCGTATGACTGCAGGTCCTCACAAGAGATCCTACAGTCAGGATGTGTCAAGCCTTCTCCTCTGTATAACTGCAGGTCCTCAGAAGAGATCCTACAGTCAGGATTTATCAAGCCTTCTCCTCTGTATGACTGCAGGTCCTCAGAAGAGATCCTACAGTCAGGATTTATCAAGCCTTCTCCTCTGTATGACTGCAGGTCCTTACAAGAGATCCTACAGTCAGGATTTATCAAGCCTTCCCCTCCGTTTGACTTTAGGTCCTCACAAGACATCCTACAATCATTATTTATCAAGCCTTCTCCTCCATATGACTGTAGGTCCTCAGAAGAGATCCTACAGTCAGGATTTATCAAACCTGCTCCTCCATATGACTGCAGGTCCTCACAAGAGATCCTAAAGTCAGGATTTATCAAGCCTTCCCCTCCGTATGACTGTAGGTCCTCACAAGAGATCCTACAATCATTATTTATCAAGCCTTCTCCTCCATATGACTGCAGGTCCTCACAAGAGATCCTACAGTCAGGATTTATCAAACCTGCTCCTCCGTATGACTGCAGGTCCTCACAAGAGATCCTACAGTCAGGATTTATCAAGCCTTCTTCTCTGTATGACTGTAGGTCCTCACAAGAGATCCTTTAGACAGGATTTATCAAGTCTTCTCCTCCGTAGGACTGCAGGTCCTCACAAGAGATCCTACAGTCAGGATTTATCTAGCTTTCCCCTCCATATGACTGTAGGTCCTCACAAGAGATCCTACAATCATTATTTATCAAGCCTTCTCCTCCATATGACTGTAGGTCCTCACAAGAGATCCTACAGTCAGGATTTATCAAACCTGCTCCTCCGTATGACTGCAGGTCCTCACAAGAGATCCTAAAGTCAGGATTTATCAAGCCTTCCCCTCCGTATGACTGTAGGTCCTCACAAGAGATCCTACAATCATTATTTATCAAGCCTTCTCCTCCATATGACTGTAGGTCCTCACAAGAGATCCTACAGTCAGAATTTATCAAACCTGCTCCTCCGTATGACTGCAGGTCCTCACAAGATATCCTACAGTCAGGATTTATCAAGCCTTCTTCTCTGTATGACTATAGGTCCTCACAAGAGATCCTTTAGACGGGATTTATCAAGCCTTCTCCTCCGTATGACAGCAGGTCCTCACAAGAGATCCTACAGTCAGGATTTATCAAGCCTTCTCCTCCGTACGACTGCAGGTCCTCACAAGAGATCCTACAGTCAGGATTTATCAAGCCTTCCCCTCCGTATGACTGCAGGTCCTCACAAGAGATCCTTTAGACAGGATTTATCAAGCCTTCTCCTCCATATGACTGCATGTCCTCACAAGAGATCCTACAGTCAGGATTTATAAAGCCTTCTCCTTCGTATGACTGCAGGTCCTCACAAGAGATCATACAGTCAGGATTTATCAAGCCTTTTCCTCCGTATGACTGCAGGTCCTCACAAGAGATCCTTTAGACAGGATTTATTAAGCCTTCTCCTCCGTATGACTGCAGGTCCTCACAAGAGATCCTTTAGACAGGATTTATTAAGCCTTCTCCTCCGTATGACTGCAGGTCCTCACAAGAGATCCTACAGTCAGGATTTATAAAGCCTTCTTCTCCGTATGACTGCATGTCCTCACAAGAGATCCTACAGTCAGGATTTATCAAGCCTTTTCCTCCGTATGACTGTAGGTCCTCACAAGAGATCCTACAGTCAGGATTTATCAAGCAGTGGTCATGAGACCGCTGCTTCCCTACCCTCTTCTCCACCTCTTAGCTGGATAATTTTAATCTCCCTGGTCTCATCCGACCGGAGAGATTGACAAGCTCCTGCCAGCGCGTGATTGACTTTGCCGAGGCAGGGGGCGGAATTGCATGCAAGCACAAAATAGCGCTCATGTGCAATGTTTAATTCTGCAGCGGATTGCTGCCCACCAGAGGAGAGCTGGGGCAGACAGTGGCTAATATGTCCACACCTGCTCACCCTAGCAAAAATGGATCTAGTAAAAATTATTGCCGTTTTTCAGTAGCATATGCACATATCCGGTGAGGGCCTGTGCACCAGTAATCAAACACCACCTGAGTTTGAATACTGGTGCACTCACAGCATATGTGCGTATGCTACTGACAAACAATAATACATTTTAATAGAAGCATTTTTGCCAATAGAAATAAATTGCACAAATGTCTATATTTCAAATTTAAATACACCTGTGCACATTTTAGCGCTGCAGAACCTGATAATAATTTAAATTTTGAACTTTCTATCACTTTAATTATCAATTACTCTGGAGTTTCTAATAAAGTGAAATGACACTAGATCATTGGAAGCATCACAGCATTTAATATGTTTATCACTTGAAATGTTTCCTTCCAAAATACACAGTGAGTATAATTTACCTTACAGAGACATCTTAATTCAATAATAAATCAGAGTAATGATATAAGGAAAGTTATAGAAAATATGGTATCCTAAAATGTGATACAACTTTAATGACTCTAGGCTAGATTACAAGTGGAGTGGTATTTAACGTTCTCGCTTGAACGTTAACTCCGCTAGAAGTAAGATTTTTGTGTGCGTAGGGTCGCGCTCATATTACAAGTTGAAATTAAAAAGTTATTGGTCGTGCGCTGAGCATCTCTATGTAAAAAAGGAAGATATTTTACATCACAACTTCCTCAGCTCAGCAGAGTAAGTGCTGTGTAAAAAGTTATACTTCAGTTACTGCTCAGCTGCAGGTAAAAAAAAAAAGAAGAAATGAACAGCAGCCAATCAGCATCAACAGTGCTGAGGTCATGAACTCTTTTACTGTGATCTCATGAGATTTCACTTAACTCTCATGAGATTTCATAGTAAACTTCCTTAAACTGAATAGGGAAATAAAATGAGTGTGCACGAAGCTCAATCCTTCGGCTGTCCCGGGACAGACATACTAATTTGCTGCTTAAAGTCCTTTGCAATGGGGTTTGAATACTTAGGGCATTTTGAGGTAAAATATCTTTCTTTTACATAGAGATGTTCAGATGATATTTTCTAGTCAGCTTTTTACAGCTATGCTGCATCACTTTCAAGTGTTTCAACATTTGGGTATCATGGCCCTTTAAAACGACAGTCAAGTAAAAAGACAACTTTCATGATTTAAATATGGCATGTAATTTTTCAACAACTTTCCAATTTACTTTTATTGCCAATTTTGCTTTGTTTTCTTGGTATTCTTAGTTGAAAGCTAAACCTAGGAGGTTCATATGCTAATTACTTAGACCTTGAAGGCCGCCTCTTATCTGAAAGCATTTTTGCAGTTTTTTATCACTTCATGTGTTTCATATAGATAACATTGAGCTCAGGCACGTGAAGATCCTAGGAGTCAGCACTGATTGGCTAAAAATGCAAGTCTATCAAAAGAACTGAAATAAGGGGGCAGATTGCAGAGGCTTAGATACAAGATAATCACAGAGGTAAAAAGTATATTATTATAACTGTATTGGTTATGCAAAATTGGGGAATGGGTAATAAAGGGATTATCTACCTTTTTAAACAACAAAAATTCTGGTGTTTTCTGTCCCTTTAAGCAATTACGTTTACTTTCAAATTGTAATACGAGTGAAAACCCCGACACGCGCAAACACCCGCGTTAAACCCCTTTTTCGCTCACACATACTGTAACTGTTAGCGCTCGACTCAAATTCTAGCCCTGTTAAGAGAAAAAACACAACTCATTTTTTTAAAAAGTATAAAAGATAAAGTACCTATGAATTGGCTTAATGAGAGGAAAGGTTTTAGCAACTGTAAGGGATATTTTGGATGTAAAATTCTATTTATGAAAATAGTTATAAAGTGGTTTTATTCAACAGATGGTAAACATGTAATGTAATATGTAATAGTAACAATGTCATAAATCTTTTAAGTTGCAGCTGCAATCTGTTTGATATAGCTAAAACACAAATTAGTATATTTATAATACTGAAAGGGTTTTTAAAAAGCACTTAGTATCTTTATATTTTAAAGAGAAACATAATCAGGTTCCTAGAGATTTGTTTTTCATTGGCTTTGTATATGTAATAAAATCTCTGATTGTTTCATCCTATTATGAGACCCCGATTGTGTAGCATTTAATATAAAATATGTCACATCCCTAAACTGACTGCTCTATACAGTATAAAGTGAATTAAAAACAAAATAGTGATAAAGTCTAAAAGGGAAAATAAACACATTTAATTTACTATGGTAATACCCTGTATCTCACATTAAGAGATGAAGAGAATTGACTGCAGCCAGATACAGACCTCTCAGTGTAATATTTACCTCTTTGGATTCCTTTGAGGAACACAGTATCTATAAGTGTACATAGGTACAACATCGCCATCTAGTGTCTATAAATGTTTATCATGCTTGTATTGGTATTATCCAAAAATGTGTCATTACAAAATGACCCCAAACAAATGCACAAGGGTCTACAACATGTATAGGTTTAGATAAGTGGTAATAATCCTGTTATTGATTGAATATACTTACCCTTAAAGGTACAGTAAACCTTCATGGTTCAAACAGAGCATGCATTTTTACCTTTCAAACTTCTATTATCAACTGACTTTATTGTCTTTGTATCCTTTGATGAAGATATGCTCATATGAGTGATTGTGTTTTGGGAAATATAGAGGTAGCAGTGTTTGCAACAATCAGCAATATTTCAAATCAAGGGTATTGGTAAATGTTAAAAGAGGCTGCTCCTGGGTGGTAAATCGCCATAGAACTAGCTGATGAGCTGTTGTTCGTTCCTAGTAGAGTGCTTCTCTCTGTATACATTTGTATACTTAAATGAGCTTTGAATGTGTTCACCAGCACTTAAAAATCACGTAAAGTGTAAAAATAACAGGTGTATGTTATCACACAAAAGAAAACTCTTTATCAGGCATTTAAATTAGGAACCAATAGACACATCATCCATGTCCCTTCCCTATGGGAATGTATTGTGTGTAATTGTTATAAAAACAAAACAAAACGGGGGGCGGAGCCAGCAGCATAACTAGCAAGACGTGTAGTGACTGAGCTCTCCTTGCAAAAGCGGTATTTTAGCCTTTTTTAGCCAGATACACCTAGCGAATTTGCACACAAACCACCTGGGGCAACTAGTGACACTACCCGGAGCAGATCCCTGCCCGATTTTTCAGTTAATTTTGGCCGCAAAATTAGACTGCCCAGGAGAACCGGACCGCTTCCCAGGAAAGACCGCGGCTGCGGCCTACACCGGCACTCGATACCAGGCCTGAAGTAATAAAAGTGTACCTGGTGGCAACAATACACCTTGTAGACTTACCGGACCTACAATAACCCTAGGAGAGAGGAGAAGCACCGACTGGATTCTACTTTTTTCCACTTTGCCAGATATAGTGACCCCCGCAGCATCCCACGTGGCGACCTGTAAGTAGTGAGTTCCTTGCTCCTATAAGGGACACATAGACTGTGACTATTGTATCCAAATCACTACGTATATTACCCCCCTCTAAGATACAGTCCACACGCAATTGCTCACACAGACTTTTTCACAGCGGCTTTTTAACACTGTCATGGCCCTATATACCCTGGACACCTCTGAAGTTCGCTGCAGCTCACTTCTCCCTCATACTTACTTGCAGCCCCTCAGAAGCCTGCACTAACAGAATTCTCTGTACCTACTGGCCACAATAAGGGCCTGGCACTACTCACTATCCTTATTATAACTACTCTTCACTAGTCCCCCCCCACCCTTTCCTGCAGGAGCGGGGTACCTGTGGGTCATACCCCCTAACCTTTTACCGACTTCGCTGATAGGAGGCATATCCCCGGGGGGGAGACAGTGGTTGTAGACGGCTAACTCTGTTAATTGCTTTTTCCTCACCCTGAAACTGTTTGAAACCGAGGAGGCTCTCACTATAAGCCGCCACTGGGTAAAGTACAACCATATGCTGGTTCTAATCTTAAACTAGTCGATCCACATGGCTCACAACATGCACTAGGAGACAGGGGTCCTTAGGGCCGAGGCATAAAATGGAACATAAAGGGATATGATCTAAGAAACTAAGAGAACTCTACCCAATCATATCATTTCATATTGGAGTACTTCTACTGAACCCCCACTTCCTTTATCATGCCACAAGGGTCTAGAAGAAAAAACGCTAATCCCTCAGAGTATAGGAAATCGGTGGTAGACCACTTTAAAGTCAAACCTACTCTGGGAAAACCTGCAACCGACCCTGACACTCCACAGCAATTGCTAGGGAACGGCTGTGATATGGCCGAAGCTGCTACCATTGAGAGCAGTATCCCTGACTCTGTAGCCTCAGATATTGTCACTACCCTTACTCAGAGGATGAACTCTCTCCAAGATTCCCTTACAAAAGCTATTAAGAGCTCCACGGCAGACCTCAGGCGAGATATTGGCGTTATTAGTGAACGCATTGATGTCCTGGAAAAAAAGCAAGAGGACTTAACAGTTGAACAGGGAAACTTGGCTAACCACTCTCAAGTTCTAGTGGACATGCTAGACACGGTTGAAGCCAAGATGGCGGATATGGAAGATCGCTCCCGCAGGAACAACTTAAGATTTAGAGGTGTACCTGAAGAGATTACCCCAACTGATCTTGGCAAATACCTTCTTGAACTGTGTGAAATACTCCACCCTCCAGGTTTCCCCAACGAGACCCTGATAGACAGAGCGCACAGACTCCCCAGGGGGAGGAATGTCTCAGCAGAGAAACCAAGGGATGTGATTGCCAGATTCCACTACTTCACATACAAAGAACAAATTCTTAGAGCCATGTTTCTTCGCCCCACTCTACCAGCCAAATTTGCCTCTATACAAATATTTCCAGATCTGTCTCAATTTACGATGCAAAAGAGAGGCACATTCCGTGAAGTGACAAAGACATTGAGACAGATGGGAATTAAATATAGGTGGGGATACCCTACTAAACTACTGATTCAAAAAGATGGACGATTCTACACAGTGGATACCCCAGACAAAGGCCTCTTCCTTCTCAAGGGATGGACCAAGTTCCCCAACCAATTTGGAGAAAATAGCTCCCTTATCCCTCAGGATACGGAACTCAACACTACCCCCTCCTCTATCCTAAGACCATCTGCATTTGAATGGAGGCCCCTTGCTCAGAGAAGTACCCCTTCTAAAAGACAGAACTTAGCACCTCAGCAACTATCATCAGATAGGGTAGAAGAATCCTCAGGAGATGAAGACTGATAAGTATATCCTTTGCTACTAAATGTTTTTTGTTATATTGTTTTGCAGGGGGGATGTTTTATTTGCTCCCTAGTTGTACAACTGTTATGAAAGGGGGAATGTTAAACTACAGGACTAGAGACATTGGATCCTGATTGAAGATAAGTTTCATGGGCACATACATATTATAAGAGACTTTCTACCTCAAGAACCATGCTCCTGACTCGGCTTTAACTGTGAAAATATCTGAGTACTACATACCTTTCTTGCAATGCTTAGGTTTACTATTACTGATAATGTAAATGCTAGAATTCTTTTTATTGTTTGCAGTGTCTACAGTTCTTATGTGTTACTCTTGATATTGATTACATGTACTGTCATAAGAGACTTTCTGCCTCAGGATTCATCCTCCTGGTTTGGCTTTGACTGTGAAAATGTCAGAGTAATACATACCCTTCTAGCAATGCTCCGGTTTATTTTTTATCATCTTTGTTACTTGTTGCAAATTTCAATGAATCCTATATGGAAGGTATAAATAGGGATATGCTGCAAAGACATGGACACGCAATAAGGGACTATCCCATTTTGTCCTATTGCTGATAACGAAAATGCTTGAATTTTTTCTTTCTCTTGCAATGTTTACAGTTATTATGTGCTACTCTTGACACTGATTATATGCACTGTTTATCATAACTCACAAGCCCTATGTTTATTATATGTTACATGTGTCTAGAGATTTGAAACAGGTAATTCCTGACCAACCTAACAGTCTCTACAAGAGATAAAACATCACTATCTTTGTTCCAAAGTACGTATCATTTCCCAGGACCTCAACTGCCGCACCCTACTCCCTAGACACTCATACTTGCTTTAATAGCTCTCAGCTCATAGTACCCTACAATTATATTCAAACCTAGCATACACCCACTAGGTACTAATAGAGACACATAAGCCGTCGAACATGCGAATGGGTATGTTAAGATGGATGTGATAGGAAGGATATGTTTCACCACAAAACTAGAGCCTGTTAGCCTTAGTTGGAGAGTCTCGCTTGATAAGGCATAACTTATTGAGTCCTAAAGTAACTGCTATAAGACAAGTCCTAAGCATATTTGACAAAAAGGCTTTACTAGCTCCCCTCTAGTTCTCTATTGTTTATATGAGCTAATTATTAATTAAGATATATTAGGTTTACACCTGTGAGTATAGATTAGCCTAAATATCAATAGATACCCGCATAAAAGATGCGAGATCAGAATAGAAACACCTGACCTTGGTAATTAAGATGCCACTATGCACTTAAATGTAGTTGGCAGGTTTTGGTTATACAGAGTGAAGCTACTATGACCCATACCAGATGTTAGATCAGAACAGAAACACCTAACCTAGGCAATAAAGATACCATTATGTGCTAAAATATAGCTGGTAGGTTCTAATTACACAGAGTGAAGCTATTATGATTACTGTGATCCTTCACCAGTTTCTCTCGCATTTATGATTGAAAGATATTGTTTTGATCAGATAAAGTTTTTACATAACCATCAGGACAGCACACTGAACCTTTAATATCTCATTTTTCTCTCTTTGACATCTGCACTCTTAATCATTTACGGTTAAACCCTATACAGGACCATCTTTTCTTCTTTCCTCATGACCTATAGAATGATACTAATTTATACAGTTACACCTCGATAAATATACACAGAATTGACCCTGCTTATCAGGGAAGCGATGCACATTACTGTTTCTCCTTCCCCCCCCCCCCCTGCTTACAGACTTTGCCTCGGCCCGAATCCCCTCTCCTCTCCCCGATTTTCAGTTTTTCTCTCTCTTTTTTCTTACTCTTTTGGACATCGGTTAATGCAGTCGTAGGACTGTATCTCTCCACCCCCCCCAAGGGTAACACCATAGCTTACCGAAAGTAAGCACAAGAACACAGATTCAATCGCACTCACTAAGTGACCTACTTTTCATATTTTCATAACTTATAAGCAGACGATAACCACCAGCCCACACTCATTACTGCTCTCAGACTACTAACAACGGCTATTTAACCTCCCTTCTTCCTCCTCCCTCACCCTTTAGATCCCCCCCCCCTTTTTTTTTTTTTTTTTTCTTTCTTCGCGATGAACCCTGGTCTTAAATTTGTCTCCCTCAACACGAAGGGACTTAACTCGCCAGAGAAGCGAAGCATGGTACAAACTTACTTAAGGAAGCTCCAGTGTGATGTTTCCTTCCTTCAGGAGACGCATTGGTCTTCAACTAATACTCCAGTATTGAAATCTAGACACTTTCCGGTGGTCCTTAATTCGACCTACCATGAAAAAACCAGAGGTGTCTCAATTTGCATCAGTGCAAGAGTTGCATTTCAACCACAACATATAGAAATGGATCCAGAAGGGAGGTTTCTTTTGGTGGTTTGCAGACTGAATTCACACCTCTTCACTCTAGTAAACTTGTATGCCCCTAACCAAGGTCAGATAACCTTCCTCCGCACAATGCTGCATCTTATCGACGGCCTGAAGCAAGGCACATTAATTTTAGGAGGAGATTTTAATCTAGTCTGGGACCCCCATACGGACAAAAAACTCCCGAAAGATAAAGTTTTAGACAACTACTCTAGGTCTACAGCTCCTAAATTTCAAAACCTGATATACCAGTCTGAACTCTATGATGTGTGGAGGGCATGTCACCCAGACTCACGAGATTACACGTATTTTTCTCCCCCTCACCGGTCATACTCGAGATTGGACTACTTCTTTGTCGACTCCTGGTCTATGAACAACATCACAAACTCTAGTATATGCAGCTGTCCATGGTCAGATCATGACGCTGTTACAATGTCTATCGACATTGAGAGATCCGTACTGGCTAGACCGTCATGGAGGCTCCCGAGGTTTCTCTGGGAGGACATCTCTTTTGTCACAGAATTGGTCGACAAGGTTGAGGAATTCTTAGACACTAACAGACCCAATCAGACTTCGCACCAAATCAGGTGGGCAGCATTAAAGGCGTACATCAGGGGATTTTGTATTGCAAAGGCATCGAATATCAAAAAAAAATGGGGGGCCCCGCTAGGCAAGCTCACTTGCGACCTACGGGCGAAAGAAAGGCAAAACAAACTAATGCCTACAGCTAGCCTATCCACTGAGATTTTGAATTTGAAATCACAGATTAAAAACCTGGAAGTGGAAAAATTTAAGCGAGCCCTTTCGAGATTCAAAATGGTTATGTACTCAAAAAGCAACAAAGCGGGCTCGATGCTTGCAAATAAACTGAAGCAGAAACTAGCTAGCTCCCGAATACCATACCTCGTCCTTGAAGGACAAAAAGTACATGCCCCTGAAGACATAGGAAAGGCTTTTGCCGACTTTTATGAACGCCTGTACAACATCAACTCTCATGAGACACCCAAAGTGATGTCTCCTCCGGACATCTCCTCCTTCTTACAGAGACTAGGCCTACCTAAACTCTCAGAAGAAGACAAGGTTAAGCTAACTGAACCTATCACCGAGACGGAACTTGGAATAGCAATTAAACAGTTGAAGACTGATAAAGCCCCGGGCCCGGATGGGTTTCCGGGGCAATTGTACAAAAAATTACAAACGCAACTCAAACCTGTACTCTGTCAAGCGTATAACGAAATCAGAACTGAAGGACAGATACTACAAGAATATCTTGAAGCAACTATAGTTGCGATCCCAAAGCCGGGTAAAGACCCGACCCTTTGTGGCAATTTCCGTCCCATTTCACTTATTAATGTAGACACAAAATTATATTCTAAAATCCTTGCGGAAAGGCTATCTCCCCTGCTGCCGGGATTAATCAACACAGACCAGGTCGGATTCGTGAACGGCCGGCAGGGTCCGGACAATACGAGACGACTGATTTCCGTCTTTTCCGAGGCGAAGAGACGAGCTGTCCCCCTTCTGGCCCTGTCACTAGACGCTGAAAAAGCGTTTGACAGGGTCAGATGGGAGTATATGTGGAGAGTCTTAGACACGTTTGACTTCCCACCCGAAGCCATAACCATGATCAAAGTCTTGTACTCTAATCCAAGTGCCAGAGTAAGAGGGTTGGGCTTCTGCTCTCCTCCCTTCAATATTTCTAATGGTACCAGGCAAGGCTGTCCATTATCCCCCTTGCTATTTGCCCTGGTCATGGAACCATTGGCAGAACTGATTCGGATGTCGCCTGTTATTGAGGGATTACCAGTAAGCACTAGTCAGGAAAAGATTGCTCTGTATGCGGACGACGTTACTCTCTTTCTCATAAACCCCCAAAGTTCAGTCCCGGCAGTTTTCACTGCCCTAGAACAGTTTAGCCTTCTGAGCTATTACAAGATAAACGTCTCAAAAACAGAGGCATACAGTATTAACTTGCCCGAAGACCAACTCCTGAGCCTACGCAAAATGTATGACTTTCACTGGTCTACAACGTCCCTCAAACATCTAGATGTTCACTTAAGTGCAGACTTAGACGTCATCCTCTCTTTAAACTTTGACGCCCTCATCATTGAGTTACGATCCTTAACACACAGATGGGATTTCAGAGAAATCTCTTGGATGGGCCGTATCGCCACGGTGAAAATGTCACTGCTTCCTAAAGCACTGTACCTATTCCGATGTCTCCCATTGAACATCCCGCATGGCACACTACAACAAATTCACCAAATTTTCTCTAAGTATGTCTGGGGGAAAAAGATGCCTAGGATTGGCTACAAAACCATGCAGAGAGAGTTCTCTAAAGGTGGAGTAGCTTTTCCAAATATATTCCTTTACTATGAAGCTGCTAGGCTATCACAGATCACGGCTTAGGGCCCGACTAGAGAGGAACCGAAATGGTTCAAAATAGAGGAACTACACCTACCTGAAGGCCTAGACTTACCAAGTATTCTCTGGGTTCATAAACACAAGCAGCTGGTAGATAGGGTTCCTAACCCTATAGTACAACAAAATATTAAAATGTGGCATGAACTTAGACATCATAAGGAGATTGCCCCACATCCCTCACCGATTCACCAGATAAGGGGTCTTCTCTGGGACCTACCGAATATCCATCTTGAGTTTTGGATACAACACAACATAGACATGGTGGAACATCTGTTTTCAAACGGTAAACTTATGACAGTCCATCAAGTACTCGACTTACTAAGCGGTTCTCCTTTATGGCTCTACTTTGAGTGCTGCAGGGTACTCAGCTTACTTCGCTCCTGGAAATTTGGCACTCAGACTCTCAGACCCCATTCTAAATGGGAAGAAAGATGGCTGCTTGAGATGGGGACGTGGAAACCCCTCACATTCCACTACAAAGCCATGCTACAAGATCACTCAGAGGGCCTCCCAAGCCAAATCAAAATGTGGTGCAAGGAGTTGGCTTTGAACATATCAGATATGGAGCTGAAAGCAGCGATCGAATTGACAAAAAAAAACGATCCATTGTATAACGATCTTCGAAAGTTACATGAAACTAATGCTACAATGGTACAGAGTGCCCACCAAGCTGTCGAAAATGTTTCCTAATGTATCTCCCGATTGCTGGAGATCGTGCGGAAGGGTAGGCTCCAATTCTCATGTATGGTGGTCATGTCCTAAAATAAAGGACCTATGGAAAGATGTTGAGACGCTCTTGCATTCTATGAATCTGACTATACAGCTAACGCCAAGGGTGGCACTCTTCCACATCATGGATAAAACTCTCCCCAAATGTAGCAAGCAACTGGTGATCTATGTCAGTGTTTTTCAACCAGTGTGCCGTGGCACACTAGTGTGCCGTGAGAGATCCTCAGGTGTGCCACGGCAGACTGACAACAGTGTGACATATTTTTTAAACTTTGCTTTTTTTTACTCCCAGTGCAGGGGTAGTTTGTAGGAGGCATGGCATAACAGCACAATACATACAGTATGTGTGTGTTTGTGTGTATGTGTCTATATATATGCTGTATTAGGCTACAATGTGTAATTTTTTTTAAAATTTTGGGATGGTGGTGTGCCACAGGATTTTTTAATGTAAAAAAGTGTGCCACGGCAAAAAAAAGGTTAAAAATCACTGATCTATGTGATGGCAGCCACCAAACTTTGCATTGCTAGAACCTGGAAACAGGTTACCTCACCCACGATTTCGGAAGTCTGTGAGGTAATACAATACTTAGCCAACATGGAAAAATTTGCATATAGCTCGTTAGAGCGAATGGAAGTTTACTGGGCAATTTGGGGTGACTGGATTCAGATCCAGTAGACCCATATGGACTCCCGTACCGCTTTCCCTCTCCCTAGGCAGTTGGGACAGGAGATATCGCGCACAAATAGTTTTACCCCTTTTTTTTTTTTTTTTTTTTTTTTTTCCTTTCCCTCTCTCCCCCACTCACTTTCTTCATGTCTCCATCTCCACTACCGCGTTCTTTACCCTAACCCCTTCCCCTCTCCTCACCTCTTCTTACCTGAACTTCCCCACCCCCTCCCATGTGATGACTCCCTCCCTACTTACCCTATAACCTACCCCTTACTCCCAATGTCACTGAATGACCATGTTAAAATAAAGACCGACAAATTAATTAAGAAACGTGGTTATAACTGTCACTTCAACCTTATCATTACGACTCTGGAGTTATACTCCGCTATCCGTGACTTCTAGGTACATTGTAGACACTCTACATTGACTGAATAGAAGCACAAATATTGCTTACAATATATATGGATGTATATAACTCTGCAATATGCCTAATTGTTATATGTTAATGCTATGTAATTGTTTTGATGTACTTGTGGAAAGTAATTTCTTTCTTTGGTTATCTAACTGTATGTACTTTTTGTTCTTAATAAAGAAAAAAATTTAAAACAAAAAACAAAAAAAAAAAAAAAAAAAAAACAAAAAAAAAAAACAAAAACCATGCAATCTGTGTAATTATAGTAAGCAAGTAAAAACAGCCTAGAAAGTGGTGTACAGAGAAAAGGTATCTATCAGCTAGATTAGAGTTGTGCGTTCGTCTTTTAACACTGAGTCGAATCAGCCAATAGAATGAGAGCTGCTTACATCCTATTGGCTGATTTGAACAGCCAATAGGATTTTAGCAGCACTAATTCCTATTGGCTGATTCAAATTTTTCAGCCAATAGGAATGCAAGGGAATGCCATCTTGAAACAGCTCCCTTGCATTGAAGATTAACTGTACGGCGGCGACCATATGAAGAGGATTCTCTGCACCGGATGTCTTCAGGATGGACCCGCTCCGCGCTGCCGGGATCAAGATAAAAGATGCCGCCTGGATGAAGATAGAAGAGGCCATCTGGATGAAGACTTCCCGCCTCCTGGATGAAGATAGAAGAGGCTGTCTGGATGAAGACTTCTCGATCGTTCAAGCGGGACTTCAAAAACTGTAAGTGGATCATCGGGGTTTAGTGTTAGGCTTTTTTTAAGGGTTTTTTGGGTGGGTTCTTATTTTAGATTAGGGTTTGGGCAGCAAAAGAGCTACATGCCCATACAAATGCCCATTTCAGGGCAATGGGTAGCTTAGGTTTTTTAAATATTTTTTTTTTTTTTGCGGGTTGGGGGGGTTGTAATATTTATGGGTCTTATTAAAAAAAAATTCCAGAAAAAGAGCTGATATCTTTAGGGGCCATTTGTAGTTTATTCTAGATTAGATTTTTTATTTTGAGGTGTTTTTTTTTTAAATGGGTATTAGAATAGGAATAATTTTTATTATTTTTGATAATTTGATTGTTATTTTGTGTAATGTATTTTTTTTTTTCATTTTGGGGTGGGTTTTTATTTTTAGATTAGGGCTTGGGCAGCAAAATAGCTAAATGCCCTTTTAAAGGCAATGCCCATACAAATGCCCTTTTCAGGGCAATGGGTAGTTTAGGTTTTACTTTATTTTTATATTGTGGGTTTGGGGGTGGGGGTTTGTATCCTGTTAGATGGTGTTTGTTTTTTGTTGCAAAAGAGCTGTTAACTTTAGGGCAATGCCCTACAAAATGCCCTTTTAAGGGCCCTTGGTAGTTTATTCTAGATTAGGTTTTTTTATTTTGGGGTGGGTTTATTTTTTTTTAAATGGTATTAGAATAGGAATGATTTTAATTTTTTTGGATAATTTAGTTTTTTTTTGTACTGGTAGTATTTTTTTATTTTAGGTTTTAGTGAAAAGCAACTTAGGTTTTATTTTACAGGTAATTTTGTATTTATTTTAACTAGGTAGTTAGTAAATAGTTAATAACTATTTACTAACGAGTCTACCTAGTTGAAAAAAATACGAACTTACCTGTGAAATAAAAATAAAACCTAAGCTAGCTACAATATAACTATTAGTTATATTGTAGCTAGCCTAGGTTTTATTTCACAGGTAAGTATGTATTTAGTTTTAAAGGGACAGTCTAGTCCAAAATAAACTTTCATGATTCAGATATGGCATGTAAATTTAAACAACTTTCCAATTTACTTTTATCACCAATTTTGCTTTGTGCTTTTGGTATTCTTAGTTGAAAGCTAAACCTAGGAGGTTCATATGCTAATTTCTTAGACCTTGAAGGCCGCCTCTAATCTGAATGCATTTTGACAGTTTTTCACCACTAGAGGGTGTTAGTTCATGTGAGTCATATAGATAACACTGTGCTCACGCACGTGTGGTTACCTAGGAGTAAGCACTGATTGGCTAAAATGCAAGTCTGTCAAAATAACTGAAATAAGGGGCAGTTTGCATAGGCTTAGATACAAGATAATCAAAGAGGTAAAAAATGTATTTATATAACTGTGTTGGTTATTCAAAACTAGGGAATGGGTAATAAAGGGATTATCTATCTTTTTAAACAATACAAATTCTGGTGTAGACTGTCCCTTTAAATATGTATTATTTAGTTAATAATTGTAAGTTTAATTTAGCTCTTTTGTAATTATGTTAAAGTTAGGGGGTGTTATGGTTAGGTTTAGGGTTAGGGGTAGGGGTTAATAGTTTAATTTAGGTTGTTGCGATGTGGGGGGCTGGCGGTTTAGGGGTTAATAGGTTTATTAAGTGGTAGTGATGTGGGAGGCCAGAAGTTTAGGGGTTAATAGCTTTATTTAGTTGCGGCGATGTCATGGAGCGACGGAATAGGGGTTAACAGATTTATTATAGTGTGGGCGATGTTGGGGTGCAGGGGAATAGGGGTTAATAACTTTAGTATAGTGGCGGTGATATCGGGAGCGGCATATTAGGGGTTAATATTCTGCCGCTTCCCGACATTGCCGCCACTAAATAAAGTTATTAACCCCTAAACCTCTGGCCTCCCACATCACTGCCTCTAAATAAACCTATAAACCCCTAAACCGCCAGTCCCCCACATCGCAACAACCTAAATTAAACTATTAATGCTTAAACTTAACCCTAACCGTAACCCTAACCCTAACACCCCCTAACTTTAACACCCCCTAACTTTAACATAATTAAAATAGATCTAAATTAAAGTTGCAATTATTAACTAAATAATATCTATTTAAAACTAAATACATACTTACCTGTGAAATAAAACCTAAGCTATCTACAATATACCTAATAGTTATATTGCAGCCAGCTTAGGTTTTATTTTTATTTCACAGGTAAGTTTGTATTTATTTTAACTAGGTAGACTAGTTAGTAAGTAGTTATTAACTATTTACTAACTACCTAGCTAAAATAAATACAAACTTACCTGTGAAATAAAACCTAAGCTGCCTTGCACTAAAAATAAAAAAACCTACCATTACAAAAAATAAAAAACACTAAAATTACAAAAAATAAAAAAACCTACCATTACAAAAAATAACAAACAAAATTATCCAAAACAATAAAAATGATTCCTATTCTGGGGGGTGGGTCCTGACACCGACCAAGATGGCTGCTTTACAGAAACGGCTGTGATATGGAGTTGATAAACCTGCTGCTTATCTCCCATGAGAACTGACATTTAAGTTTATACCAAGTGCTATATTTTAGCTAATATATGAAGATCGAAATTTTGCACTTTTTGTCTCGAACTCCAGCCAGGCAGACCAGAATAGATAAAGTGCGCAGCAGCGGCCTACTCACGTCCTGGCACTCTGTTTACCCCACCCCAGTTTCCTGGTATACCAGGTTCAAGAGCTGTAAGAGCAGAACTGACTCTCTCAGATAAGTCTTACCCTTATTAAATAGTGGCAGATCTGGTTTAGTGGAAATACCAACATTTTCTGTTCTCATACAATAATGGAGAGCCTACCGTTTGTTATAGAGAATGTGTTGCGGAGATTTGAGGAACAACTCTCTTTGCTGATCCGAGCCGCCTATTTGCCGCAATGTAATTTACACATGAAATACAATGTAGACTTACAGGCTCAACCTCTCAGGAGAACTAAAGTACAGGCGATGCACTACAGCCCGACTCTGATGGGCGACAATACCCCGGATGAACCGACCATACATTCATATGTCGATGTGGGCTCCCACATTGAGGACGTGAGTATCCAAGAGGCCCTAAGAGGTAAAGATGTCTTGCTGTTCACTGAGACCGTGGCTGGCCTTTGGTCTCAGAACCAATTCACTTTGTCTAGAGATGCGCCTTATCCCGTCTCAGGGTCCTTGTCAATGCTGGCAGGTAAAGCCCGATTGCAATATAAGACTCTCTTTGTCTACGGGGTTGTTATCACTCAGTGCTGTGTGGAAGCCCTGCTCCCTCACTATGTTTTTTTGCCACATGGAGAAAGAGTTACTCAGTTGAAGGAGAGCTCCTTAAAAAGATCAAGAGTTGGCGTGGGTTAAGTGAGATCTACAACCTGAAACTGTACCCAAGTGATCCCATAGTTATTGGTAATGGAACGGATCATCTACTTCATACCTCAGATAACATGAACAGCAGGGACTAATTGGGTACTGAATAACTGTACAGTTGTGTTTTATTACATGCTCATTATAGAGCAACAATTACTGCTTGCTTTACCTGGTTAATAGTAGGTCTACCAAGGTCTATATATTCTACACTATGTTACATATAAAGTTGTGTTCTCGCTGTCAACGGCCGAGACAGTGGTACACACTGAATTAATGCTCACAGTTTCTTTTTCATGTTTTTTTGTTTTATCCTTGTACTGAAATTCAGGTTAAAGGGACACTCAGGTTAAATTAAATGTTCATGATTCAGATACAGCATGTCATTTTAAACAACTGTCCAATTTACTTCCATTAAAAAAAATGTGCACAGTCTTTTATATTTACACCTTTTGAGTCACCAGATCCTACTGAGCATGTGCAAGAATTCACAGACTATACGTATATGCATTTGTGATTGGCTGATTGCTATCACATGGTACAAGGGGAGTGGAAATATAAATAATTTTGAAATTTGTTATAAAAAAATTTACTACTAATTTGAAGTTCAGACTAAGTGCTATTGCATTGTCTTGTTATCTTGCATTTGTTGATTATGCAAATCTAATGTGTTGACTGGTCCTTTAAGCTTGTTGTCTTTTAATGTTTCTATATTTTGCAATCCTAGGTGTTATGTTTTATTTGTAGAGGATTAGTTTCCTAGTGGTGCCCTAGATAATGCGATTTAACGTTACCTATTCTCAAATTGACCCTAATAAATACACCATTTTCCTAATTGTTAAGTCATAGTCTAGTTTTGAATCCAATATGTATGTTCCCTTCACTGATGATGCTATCGGCTACTCTCCACAAAACCAGTCTCTAGACTGGCTCAATAACATAATCCTTCCTAGAAACCTAATACATTTACATACGCTGCTTATCTATACAATGAGATGGTCTAACGATATAGGAGACTCAAACACTAGTCACTCTTTTGTTTTGATATATTTATCTTTTAAGAGCCAGCACAGCATAGAATGGCTAGGTATGTTGGCAGATGGCAAATTGAAAAGGGATCTCAGTTGACAGATGTATATATACACTAAGGGGCAACCTATATATTTTTGTCTCAATGTTCTGTACTGTGGTTATTCAACTGACTCTTATTTATGAGTATGATAATGATCGTAGACTTCCATGTCAGTCCACATATACATAGATGTGACTTTTGGTTTCATCTGGGTATTTATAGTTTATTATGATTCATAGTTATTCAGCAACATTCTGAGAGAACTCATCTACCTATGATATATTTGTTCATTCTTGCAAATGGCTCATTTTCACTACATACAGGCCCAAAAGAGGCCTTTTAGTTCCTAACAAGGTTATTATATTCAAGAAACATAAACAGAGAGGTGACATTTATATTTGCTTTATTTTTTATTTGAGGCGTAAGTGACAAAGGTCATGTATCATCCTACATTGTGAAGTATAGGATTTTTATGTTTATACTGCACCTTGACAATGCTTATTTGTTTTGTAATTGTTTTCTTTTTAAGCCTCAATAAAAGAAAATATAGTTGAAAAAGAAAAAAAAAATTATTCCTATTCTAATACCCTTTTAAAAAAAAAAAAAAAAAAAATAACCCACCAAAAAATAAAAAACCCTAATCTATAATAAACAACCAAGGGCCCTTTAAAGGGCATTTTGTGGTCCCTTAAAAGGGCCTTTTGTAGGGCATTGCCCTAAAGATATCAGCTCTTTTACTACAAAAGAAAATCAACCCCCCCAACAGTATACAAACCCCCACCCCCAAACCCACAAAATAAAAATAAAGTAAAACCTAATCTACCCATTGCCCTGAAAAGGGCATTTTTATGTGCATTGCCCTTAAAAGGGCGCTCAGCTCTTTTGCTGCCCATTAAAAATAAAAAATGACTATTCTAAAAAGAAAAACCCACCCCAAAACGAAATATTTTTTTTTACACATAATAACAAACAAATTATCCAAAATAATAACAATTATTCCTATTCTAATACCCATTTAAAAAAAACACAAAATAAAAAACCTAATCTGTAATAAACTACCAATAGCCCTTAAAAGTGCCTTTTGTAGGGCATTGCCTTAAGTTAAACAGCTCTTTTACCAGAAAAAAAATACAAAGACCTACTAACATTAAACCCCCCCCCCAAACTACAAAATAAAAAAACTATCTAAAAACCTAATCTACCCATTGCCCTGAAAAGGGAATTTGTATGGGCATTACCCTTAAAATTTAGCTCTTTTGCATTGCCCTGAAAAGGGCATTTAGCTCTTTTAAGAAAAGCCCAAAGCCAATAGAATGAGAGCTGCTTAAATCCTATTGGTTGATTTGAACAGCCAATAGGATTTTATCAGCCCTAATTCCTATTAGCTGATTCAAATTTTTCAGCCAATCAGAATGTAATGGTACCCCCAGAATAAAAGGGGTACCTTGCATTTCAATCCTCAGTGTGCGGCGGACGATCGCATGAGGAGGACCTCCACGTTGGATCGAGGAACCTCCACCTTGGACCTCCGCCTGGATCTCCGCCTCCGTGCATCGCCACTCTGCCTCCGCAGGGATGAAGATGCCGGTCCGCGATGGATGAAGATGGAGCCGCCTGGATGAAGACCTCTCGCTGCCTGGATATCCGGACTTTAGGAACTGTAAGTGGATCTTCGATGGTAAGTGTTAGGATTTTTTAAACTGTTTTGGGTGTTTTTTTTTCTTCTTTAGTTTAGGGTTTGAGCTTTTCTTAAAAGAGCTAAATGCCCTTTTCAGGGCAATGGGTAGCTTAGGTTTTTGTTAGAGTTAGGTTTTTTTATTTTGGAGGGTTGGTTGGGTGGTGGGTTTTACTGTTGGGGGGTCTTTGTGTTTTATTACAGATAAAAGAGCTGTTTAACTTAGGGCAATGCCCTACAAAAGGCCCTTTTAAGGGCTATTGGTAGTTTATTGTAGGCTAGAGTTTTTTTTATTTTGGGTGGGCTTTTTTATTTGTATAGGGCTATTAGATTAGGTGTAATTCTTTTTTATTTTTGATAATTTAGTTTGTTATTTTTTGTAATTTAGTGTTTGTTATTTTTTGTAATTAAGTATTTTTTATTTTTTGTAATTAGATATTTTGTGGATTTTTTAATGTGTATTTTAGTTTTGTTTACTTGGTATTTAGTTTAATTTTAGTTTAATAGTTATATTAGTTTAATTGTTAGTTTAAACTTAGTTTTTTTGATTTGACAGGTAAGTTTTAATTTAAGATAGGGAAATTGTAATTTTAATATAAAGTTAGGGGGGGCGTTAGGTTTAGGGGTTACTAGTTTAAATTAGTTTATTGCGATGTGGGGGGCTTTCGGTTTAGGGGTTAATCGTTTAATTTAGTATATTTAGTTGTGGGGTGTTTCTGGTTTAAGGGTTGATAGTTTCATTTAGTATATTTCATTGTGGGGGGCTTGCGGTTTAGGGGTTATTAGGTTTATTATAGTGGCAGCGGTGTCAAGGAGCGGCAGAATAGGGTTAATAGATTTATTGTAGTGTGGGCGATGTTGGGGTGTGGGGGAATAGGCGTTAGTAACTTTAGTATAGTGGCGGCGATGTCGGGGAGCGGCGGAATAGGGGTTAATAAATTTTATTAGTGGTCGGCGATGTCGGGAGCGGCAGATTAGGGGTTAATAAGTCTAATTTAGTGTTTGTGATGCGGGAGGGCAATAGGTTGTTTATGGGTGTTAGTGCACTTTGTAACAGTTTAGTTATGTGTTTTATGTAACAGTTTTGTTGTGTAAAACTCATAACTACTGGTCTCAGATTGAGGAACGGATTGTATCAGTACAGGGTGCAAAGCAAGCTTTTTAGCCTCACCGCAAAACTTGTAATGGCAGCGCTATGGAAGTCCAATAAAAAACATGTTTACGTGTGCGGGACTGACGTTGCGGTACAGGCTAAAAAGCTTGCGGTACAGCCATACTGACAAGACTTGTAATGACTGCGGTGCTGTTGTAATGCTGAAATTACCATTTTTTCAGCGTTAAAAAACGAACGCAAAACTTGTAATCTAGGTGTTTGTTTGGCCCAATGGCTGATCTATAGACTTACCAGGTAACAATTCTTAGATTGTGAATAGCTCTTTCTTTGTTGTTGCTTTCATTGTATCCAACCCTCTTGAGCGAGGGGCCATATTGCATTTTGGCAAACCAATCATACAGATACATTTTTCTCATTATTCTTTATAAACATACTCAGATGAATGGTTATTTATCAAGATACACACAGAAGGTAAGACAAAGACATTGCACGTATATATGAAAAAAGCCAACACCCTGTTGCAAATAATGAAACGTGGAGGAGTATAATTAGATAGGAGGGTGTGTAGGGACAGATAAAAACTTTTGGACCATGCTAGATCTCTAGGATTTGGTTTTTACAATGTTGCTACAGAGGCTCCAGTCGGGGGTGTTTCTAGACCATAAAATTAGGGGGACAACAGTTAAGTGTGCAGGGCTAAAGGTGTGGGATGGTCTCGTCTTCTATAACCTATTCCCACATTTAATTTTCTACCCCCCCCCCTCCCCCTGTCTGCTCTACATAGGGCACCAGATATGTCAGAGGCATCTTGCAAACGCAGGGAGACTGGTCTGGGGGTGCTACAGTAACAAATGAGGTTGCATTTTGGTGTAGTTACATTTACAAATGCTCTGCAGATCCTACATTGGACTGATTGGTTATAACTAGACTTGTGTAGGTGATCATATGATTGGTTATAACAAGACTTATTTAGGTGATCATATGATTGGTTCTAACTAGACTTATTTAGGTGATCATATGATTGGTTATAACTAGACATATTTAGGTGATCATATGATTGGTTATAACAAGACTTATGTAGGTGATCATATGATTGGTTATAACTAGACTTATTTAGGTGATCATATGATTGGTTATAACTAGACTTATTTAGGGGATCATATGATTGGTTATAACTAGACTTATTTAGGTGATCATATGATTGGTTATAACTAGACTTATTTAGGTGATCATATGATTGGTTATAACAAGACTTATGTAGGTGATCATACGATAGGTTATAACTAGACTTATTTAGGTGATCATATGATTGGTTATAACTAGACTTATGTTGGTGATCATATGATTGGTTATAATTAGACTTATTTAGGTGATCATATGATTGGTTATAACTAGACTTATTTAGGTGATCATATGATTGGTTATAACTAGACTTATTTAGGTGATCATATGATTGGTTATAACTAGACTTATTTAGGTGATCATATGATTGGTTATAACTAGACTTATGTCGGTGATCATATGATTGGTTATGACTAGACTTATTTAGGTGACCATATGATTGGTTATAACTAGACTTATTTAGGTGATCATATGATTGGTTATAACAAGACTTATGTAGGTGATCATATGATTGGTTATAACTAGACTTATCTCGGTGATCATGATTGGTTATGACTAGACTTATTTAGGTGACCATATGATTGGTTATAACTAGACTTATTTAGGTGATCATATGATTGGTTATAACAAGACTTATGTAGGTCATCATATGATTGGTTCTAACTAGACTTATTTAGGTGATCATATGATTGGTTCTAACTAGACTTATTTAGATGATCATATGATTGGTTATAACAAGACTTATGTAGGTGATCATATGATTGGTTATAACTAGACTTATTTAGGTGATCATATGATTGGTTCTAACTAGACTTATTTAGGTGATCATATGATTGGTTATAACTAGACTTATTTAGGTGATCATATGATTGGTTATAACTAGACTTATTTAGGTGATCATATGATTGGTTATAACAAGACTTATGTAGGTGATCATACGATAGGTTATAACTAGACTTATTTAGGTGATCATATGATTGGTTATAACTAGACTTATTTAGGTGATCATATGATTGGTTATAACTAGACTTATTTAGGTGATCATATGATTGGGCAATGGGTAGCTTAGGTTTTTGTTAGAGTTAGGTTTTTTATTTTGGAGGGTTGGTTGGGTGGTGGGTTTTACTGTTGGGGGGTCTTTGTGTTTTATTACAGATAAAAGAGCTGTTTAACTTAGGGCAATGCCCTACAAAAGGCCCTTTTAAGGGCTATTGGTAGTTTATTGTAGGCTAGAGTTTTTTTTATTTTGGGTGGGCTTTTTTATTTGTATAGGGCTATTAGATTAGGTGTAATTCTTTTTTATTTTTGATAATTTAGTTTGTTATTTTTTGTAATTTAGTGTTTGTTATTTTTTGTAATTAAGTATTTTTTATTTTTTGTAATTAGATATTTTGTGGATTTTTTAATGTGTATTTTAGTTTTGTTTACTTGGTATTTAGTTTAATTTTAGTTTAATAGTTATATTAGTTTAATTGTTAGTTTAAACTTAGTTTTTTTGATTTGACAGGTAAGTTTTAATTTAAGATAGGGAAATTGTAATTTTAATATAAAGTTAGGGGGGGGCGTTAGGTTTAGGGGTTACTAGTTTAAATTAGTTTATTGCGATGTGGGGGGCTTTCGGTTTAGGGGTTAATCGTTTAATTTAGTATATTTAGTTGTGGGGTGTTTCTGGTTTAAGGGTTGATAGTTTAATTTAGTATATTTCATTGTGGGGGGCTTGCGGTTTAGGGGTTATTAGGTTTATTATAGTGGCAGCGGTGTCAAGGAGCGGCAGAATAGGGTTAATAGATTTATTGTAGTGTGGGCGATGTTGGGGTGTGGGGGAATAGGCGTTAGTAACTTTAGTATAGTGGCGGCGATGTCGGGGAGCGGCGGAATAGGGGTTAATAAATTTTATTAGTGGTCGGCGATGTCGGGAGCGGCAGATTAGGGGTTAATAAGTCTAATTTAGTGTTTGTGATGCGGGAGGGCAATAGGTTGTTTATGGGTGTTAGTGCACTTTGTAACAGTTTAGTTATGTGTTTTATGTAACAGTTTTGTTGTGTAAAACTCATAACTACTGGTCTCAGATTGAGGAACGGATTGTATCAGTACAGGGTGCAACGCAAGCTTTTTAGCCTCACCGCAAAACTTGTAATGGCAGCGCTATGGAAGTCCAATAAAAAACATGTTTACGTGTGCGGGACTGACGTTGCGGTACAGGCTAAAAAGCTTGCGGTACAGCCATACTGACAAGACTTGTAATGACTGCGGTGCTGTTGTAATGCTGAAATTACCATTTTTTCAGCGTTAAAAAACGAACGCAAAACTTGTAATCTAGGTGTTTGTTTGGCCCAATGGCTGATCTATAGACTTACCAGGTAACAATTCTTAGATTGTGAATAGCTCTTTCTTTGTTGTTGCTTTCATTGTATCCAACCCTCTTGAGCGAGGGGCCATATTGCATTTTGGCAAACCAATCATACAGATACATTTTTCTCATTATTCTTTATAAACATACTCAGATGAATGGTTATTTATCAAGATACACACAGAAGGTAAGACAAAGACATTGCACGTATATATGAAAAAAGCCAACACCCTGTTGCAAATAATGAAACGTGGAGGAGTATAATTAGATAGGAGGGTGTGTAGGGACAGATAAAAACTTTTGGACCATGCTAGATCTCTAGGATTTGGTTTTTACAATGTTGCTACAGAGGCTCCAGTCGGGGGTGTTTCTAGACCATAAAATTAGGGGGACAACAGTTAAGTGTGCAGGGCTAAAGGTGTGGGATGGTCTCGTCTTCTATAACCTATTCCCACATTTAGTTTTTCTACCCCCCCCTCCCCCTGTCTGCTCTACATAGGGCACCAGATATGTCAGAGGCATCTTGCAAACGCAGGGAGACTGGTCTGGGGGTGCTACAGTAACAAATGAGGTTGCATTTTGGTGTAGTTACATTTACAAATGCTCTGCAGATCCTACATTGGACTGATTGGTTATAACTAGACTTGTGTAGGTGATCATATGATTGGTTATAACAAGACTTATTTAGGTGATCATATGATTGGTTCTAACTAGACTTATTTAGGTGATCATATGATTGGTTATAACTAGACATATTTAGGTGATCATATGATTGGTTATAACAAGACTTATGTAGGTGATCATATGATTGGTTATAACTAGACTTATTTAGGTGATCATATGATTGGTTATAACTAGACTTATTTAGGGGATCATATGATTGGTTATAACTAGACTTATTTAGGTGATCATATGATTGGTTATAACTAGACTTATTTAGGTGATCATATGATTGGTTATAACAAGACTTATGTAGGTGATCATACGATAGGTTATAACTAGACTTATTTAGGTGATCATATGATTGGTTATAACTAGACTTATGTTGGTGATCATATGATTGGTTATAATTAGACTTATTTAGGTGATCATATGATTGGTTATAACTAGACTTATTTAGGTGATCATATGATTGGTTATAACTAGACTTATTTAGGTGATCATATGATTGGTTATAACTAGACTTATTTAGGTGATCATATGATTGGTTATAACTAGACTTATGTCGGTGATCATATGATTGGTTATGACTAGACTTATTTAGGTGACCATATGATTGGTTATAACTAGACTTATTTAGGTGATCATATGATTGGTTATAACAAGACTTATGTAGGTGATCATATGATTGGTTATAACTAGACTTATCTCGGTGATCATGATTGGTTATGACTAGACTTATTTAGGTGACCATATGATTGGTTATAACTAGACTTATTTAGGTGATCATATGATTGGTTATAACAAGACTTATGTAGGTCATCATATGATTGGTTCTAACTAGACTTATTTAGGTGATCATATGATTGGTTCTAACTAGACTTATTTAGATGATCATATGATTGGTTATAACAAGACTTATGTAGGTGATCATATGATTGGTTATAACTAGACTTATTTAGGTGATCATATGATTGGTTCTAACTAGACTTATTTAGGTGATCATATGATTGGTTATAACTAGACTTATTTAGGTGATCATATGATTGGTTATAACTAGACGTATTTAGGTGATCATATGATTGGTTATAACAAGACTTATGTAGGTGATCATACGATAGGTTATAACTAGACTTATTTAGGTGATCATATGATTGGTTATAACTAGACTTATTTAGGTGATCATATGATTGGTTATAACTAGACTTATTTAGGTGATCATATGATTGGTTATAACTAGACTTATTTAGGTGATCATATGATTGGTTATAACTAGACTTATTTAGGTGATCATATGATTGGTTATAACAAGACTTATGTAGGAGATCATATGATTGGTTATAACTAGACTTATGTCGGTGATCATATGATTGGTTATGACTAGACTTATTTAGGTGACCATATGATTGGTTATAACTAGACTTATTTAGGTGATCATATGATTGGTTATAACAAGACGTATGTAGGTGATCATATGATTGGTTATAACTAGACTTATGCCGGTGATCATATGATTGGTTATGACTAGACTTATTTAGGTGACCATATGATTGGTTATAACTAGACTTATTTAGGTGATCATATGATTGGTTATAAAAAGACTTATGTAGGTGATCATATGATTGGTTATAACTAGACTTATGTCGGTGATCATATGATTGGTTATGACTAGACTTATTTTGGTGACCATATGATTGGTTATAACTAGACTTATTTAGGTGATCATATGATTGGTTATAACAAGACTTATGTAGGTGATCATATGATTGGTTATAACTAGACTTATGTCGGTGATCATATGATTGGTTATGACTAGACTTATTTAGGTGACCATATGATTGGTTATAACTAGACTTATTTAGGTGATCATATGATTGGTTATAACTAGACTTATTTAGGTGATCATATGATTGGTTATAACTAGAATTATGTCGGTGATCATCTGATTGGTTATAACAAGACTTATGTAGGTGATCATATGATTGGTTATAACTAGACTTATGTTGGTGATCATATGATTGGTTATGACTAGACTTATTTAGGTGACCATATGATTGGTTATAACTAGACTTATTTAGGTGACCATATGATTGGTTATAACTAAACTTATTTAGGTGATCATATGATTGGTTATAACTAGACTTATGTAGGTGATCATATGATTGGCTATAACTAGACTTATGTTGGTGATCATATGATTGGTTATAACTAGACTTATGTTGGTGATTGTGTGATTGGTTATAACTAGACTTATGTAGGTGATCATATGATTGGTTATAACTAGACTTATTTAGGTGGTCATATGATTGGTTATAACTAGACTTATGTAGGTGATCATATGATTGGTTATAACTAGACTTATTTAGGTGATCATATGATTGGTTATAACTAGACTTATGTAGGTGATCATATGATTGGTTATAACTAGACTTATTTAGGTGGTCATATGATTGGTTATAACTAGACTTATGTAGGTGATCATATGATTGGTTATAACTAGACTTATTTAGGTGATCATATGATTGGTTATAACTAGACTTATGTAGGTGATCATATGATTGACTATAACTAGACTTATGTTGGTGATCATATGATTGGTTATAACTAGACTTATGTCGGTGATTGTGTGATTGGTTGTAACTAGACTTATTTAGATGATCATATGATTGGTAATAACTAGACTTATGTAGGTGATCATATGATTGGTTATAACTAGACCTATGTTGGTGATCATATGATTGGTTATAACTAGACTTATGTAGGTGATCATATGATTGGTTATAACTAGACTTATGTAGGTGATCATATGATTCGCTATAACTAGACTTATGTTGGTGATCATATGATTGGTTATAACTAGACTTATGTCAGTGATCATATGATTGGTTATAACTAGACTTATTTAGGTGATCATATGATTGGTAATAACTAGACTTATTTAGGTGACCATATAATTGGTTATAACTAGACTTATTTAGGTGACCATATGATTGGTTATAACTAGACTTATTTAGGTGATCATATGATTGGTTATAACTAGAATTATGTCGGTGATCGTATGATTGGTTGTAACTAGACTTATTTAGGTGATCATATGATTGGTAGTAACTAGACTTATGTAGGTGATCATATGATTGGTTATAACTAGAGTTATATGGGTGATCATATGATTGGTTATAACTAGACTTATGTAGGTGATCATATGATTGGTTATAACTAGACTTATGTAGGTGATCATATGATTGGTTATAACTAGACTTATGTAGGTGATCATATTATTGGTTATAACTAGACTTATTTAGGTGATCATATGATTGGTTATAACTAGAATTATTTAGGTGATCATATGATTGGTTATAACTAGACTTATGTAGGTGATCATATGATTGGTTATAACTAGACTTATGTAGGTGATCATATGATTGGTTATAACTAGACTTATTTAGGTCATAATGTGATTGGTTATAACTAGACTTACGTAGGTGATCATATGATTCGTTAAAACTAGACTTATTTAGGTCATCATGTGATTGGTTATAACTAGACTTATTTAGGTGATCATATGATTGGTTATAACTAGACTTATTTAGGTGATCATATGATTGGTTATAACTAGACTTATTTAGGTGATCATATGATTGGTTATAACTAGACTTATTTAGGTGATCATACATCATAACAATATAACTTCATAAACCAAAAAATAAAAGTGATTATTAAGCAGTACATCATATAAGTAAAAAATCCATTCAGATGAGACTTGGTCAGTGCTGTCTTCATTACTTGTCATCTTGTATATTGTTGTCCATGATGTTTCAGGCTACTTGTGTAACTGTGGGCCTTAAAGGGACATTTTGGTGCAAACATTACTTGTTCTAATTCCTTAAAGCATGTAATTATAGAACGAATGACACTGCAATGCATATATATCGGTAGTCAAACAGCTGGGTTGTGCAACCGCCTCTGCTTATTGACTCACCGGTTGTATCTGCTCAAACCAGCAGTTCTCTGCAGCTCTCAAGCAATACTTTAATTTCGTGTCTAACCTCTTTGGAGTTTAACCACATAGCATTGCAGGTTTGCTAGTGCCATATTTACATGTTCTAACAAATTAAACCTTGTAATATTTGCTTATAATGTCCCTTTGAGTGCTAAGCTGGATTTAATATTTTTCTGATTTTTACTATTTTTAACAAAAAAAGTTTTGATTTTTTCCCCCCTCCAGATCCCCAAGACTCATACCATTGGAAAGGTTAGGCGATTACCTTTCCAATGGTGGGTCTTGGGGGTCTGTAGCTGCTCAGATCCCTGAGATACAGGTTTCTAAGCAGCATGCCCCCTTTCCCTATACTTTGTATTGTCAATTTTAAATAAAGTTGTGCGGTGACGTCATCACGTCATTACGCATGACGTCACCGCACGTAACGGGAAGCCCCGGCGATGCCTGTCACTATGCAGGCCTGATCGCCAGGGTAGGAGCGGGTGGGAGCCCCCAGATCACCAAAAAGGTAGTTGAGTGCTAGCGACGGCTCTGAGCCGTCGTTAGCACTCAAGGGGTTAAACACTTTGAGATGGTAATAGAAAATGATAAATCTATATAAAAAAACTATATTATATACATTATTTATTTTGTCTCCTTTTCCTGTAATCCTGTTAGAAATAGAAGTGCAGAACACTGTTCTAATCCACAAAGCCTTTGGCTGCACACTATAGTGACCTATTTATAACTGTCCCTAATTGGCCACAGCAGAGAAGATAACCTAAGTTATAACATGGCAGATCCTATTGTTTTATAGACACTAAAACTTTACACCTAATTTGTCAATATTATAATAGATAACGAAACTTTAAAAAATACATCTACAATGTCATTCTCAGACTAATCTTTTCTTTAAATGCATCATTCTATCTAGCATTTGTTTAGTGTTTAATGTCCCTTTAAGTAATTGAATGTTGGTTATAGCTGAATTTGACTATACAGCTGATATAGACAGATCCACAATTTGATTGTTGGCTTCTTTATTCTTTCTATGTCTGTGATGGTTCAAACTTGACTGTGAAAAAAAAAAAAAGGTTAATCTTTTCAGATAGATGCACTTTTTACAAAAATATGCAATAGTGTTGATCACTGCATAGACAATTTTTGTTGTTACTACAATTTGTTAAGTTTATTTTCACATCAAGCTTGGCTAGCCCTAAAATGAAGAGACAAACAATACAATATAATACAAACAATACAATATGTGTATAAAACACAAGTACATGTAAATGGCACAAAACATTAACCCCTTATGAAGGCCACTGCCTCGGTCTCCTTCCACCCGATTACCAGCAAACTGTACAACGTAGCTACTCCTCCTTAGGGTCAAACTTAGGAAACTTTAAACGCTCAGGGTCTAAACCTTCTGGGTCTGCTAGTAAAGGAGATAAATCCGCAATGGTATAATGACATCACAGTTACCTCTGGAAATGAATGGAAAATACAGAGGGAGGTGAAGGGAAATATAAATCTTTTATTGCAGCCATGGTCTCACTGGAAACTTCCACTGACAGCAAGACGAGGTTGTGAAATTGTTAAATAAAACGTTTGTTTAAAAGTTTCAAACGCTCTACACATTTCTGCTAAAATAAAGCCTTTTCAAGAGCATATAATAACATTAAAGGGACACTAAACCCACATTTTTTTTGAGAGCCTGTTATTTTAAGCAACTTTCTTAATTTATTTCTATTATGAATTTTTCTTTGTTTTCTTGGTATTTTTATTTGAAAAGCCGGCCCTCGTCTTGCTGCTGTCAGTGGAAGTTTCCAGTGAGACCATCGCTGCAATAAAAGATTTATATTTCCCTTCACCTCCCTCTGTATTTTCCATTAATTTCCAGAGGTAACTGTGATGTCATTATACCATTGCGGCTCTATCTCCTTTACTAGCGGACCCAGAAGGTTTAGACCCTGAGCGACTGAAGTTTCCTAATTTTGACCCTAAGAAGGAGGAGCTATGTTGTCTGTCTACTGCAGTAACAAGCCCGCATGGTTTCCTTCAAATACGGCAAATGGTAGGAAGCGCAGTTTGGCCATTAAATTAAATTGCAGCAAACGAGTTGATAATCTATTTAAAAAGTTTTCACTTTTTTCTTGCATGTTAATTTATTGCAACACCACACAAAAGGTTTTGTAATTACAAGTTTAGTAATTTTACAAGGATCTTTGTGCTCAGCCTTGTATCTCTGTATCACGTGATTTGGTTTATTACATTAATTGGTTAAAACGTTTAACCAAAGACTTGATTGATGCATGTGACTAAATCAGCACAACCTCTACTTATAACAGGAAGTGCTAATTAGTGTGCTAGCCAAATTTATCTTGATATTACAGGTTGTTAACCGCGTGCTCAATACAAATGATAAATCTCTTTAATGTCACTTTTTAAAGGTTGTTGTAAACTGTTACCGTGAGCAGTGACAGTCCCTACCAGCACTATGTCCCTAACCCTGCCACATTAACCTCCTGTGTATTTAACCCATAAACTGCCATATCCCCTACAGCTATTTACCTCTAAAGTGACATAACCCTCATCGTAATCCATTAACCCATTAAAGTCAGATCTCAACAAAATAAACCCCCCTAACTGCTGAGATTAACTAATACTATTAACCCTTCCAACCACCATCACGCTCATTGTCAGCACTACAATTCTACCTAAATCCACAGCATTAAACATCTAAACTATTATAACCCCAATGTTATAAACTGCTAAACAATAATAACCCCCATTTAACCCAAATAACCACCCGATTCCCCACTACCATTAACTCGCTAATCACTATACCGCCCATGCAATAAAACCCCTTCTGCTATAGCCCCCTAACCACCAGGATCCCACCATAGCCCAAAGCTCTAAGACACCCCCACAAGAAAGCGTACTGTGGAATGCTTAGACTGGGCCTTTGCAGAGATTAATAAATAAAGAAAATATCCTGAATATAGCAGCAAACGAATATAAAATATATTTATAGTTTTAGATTTCCCATTGGGATCAGATTTAGCATCTTTCTGTTCTCAGCATTTCATGGTTTACAATAATAGACTTAGTTATGGGTTAATTTTTGGCTGATTGTAAATGGGAAGTTAAGAAGGAACATCAAAGACAGAACTTCAAAATGCAACACAATCTCCAGTGAAATACACTACAAAGTAGTAGAACATCATGTATCTGATCTGAGGTTTGATGTAGGTATATGGCTGACAGGGGCTACAAGGTTGTATATCTTATCTAAGGGCTGATATGGGCATATGACTGACAGGGGCTACAGGGCTGTATATCTTACCTAAGGGCTGATATGGGCATATGGCTTACAGGGGCTACAGGGCTGTATATCTTATCTAAGGGCTAATAAGGGCATATGGCTGACAGGGGCTACAGGGCTGTATATCTGACCTAAGTACTTATATTGGCATATAGCTGACAGGGGCTACTGGGCTGTATATCTGATCTAAGGGTTGACATGGGCATATAGCTGACAGGGGCTACTGGGCTGTATATCTGATCTAAGGGTTGATATGGGCATATGGCTGACAGGGGTTACAGGGCTGTATATCTGATCTATGGGCTGATATGGGCATATGGCTGAGAGGGGCTACTGGGCTGTATATCTTATCTAAGAGTTGATATGGGCATATGGCTGACAGGGGCTGCTGAGCTGTATATCTGATCTAAGGGTTGATATGGGCATATGGCTGACAGGGGCTACTGGGCTGTATAGCTGATCTAAGGGTTGATATGGGCATATGGCTGACAGGGGTTACAGGGCTGTATATCTGATCTATGGGCTGATATGGGCATAGGGCTTAGGGGGGCTACTGGGCTGTATATCTTATCTATGGGCTGATATGGGCATATGGCCGACAGGGGCTACTGGGCTGTATATCTTATCTATTGGCTGATATGGGAATATGACTGACAGGGGGTACAGGGATGTATATATGATCTAAGTACTTATATGGGCATATAGCTGACAGGGGCTAGTGAGCTGTATATCTGATCTAAGGGTTGGTATGGGCATATGGCTTACAGGGGTTACATGGCTGTATATCTGATCTATGGGCTGATATGGGCATATGGCTGACAGGGGCTACTGGGCTGTATATCTTATCTATTGGCTGATATGGGAATATGACTGACAGGGGCTACAGGGCTGTATATATGATCTAAGTACTTATATGGGCATATAGCTGACAGGGACTAGTGAGCTGTATATCTGATCTAAGAGTTGATATGGGCATATGGCTGACAGGGGCTGCTGAGCTGTATATCTGATCTAAGGGTTGATATGGGCATATGGCTTACAGGGGTTACAGGGCTGTATACCTGATCTATGGGCTGATATGGGCATATGGCTGACAGGGGCTACTGGGCTGTATATCTTATCTATGGGCTGATATGGGCATATGGCTGACAGGGGCTACTGGGCTGTATATCTGATTTAAGGGTTGATATGAGCATATTAATGACAGGGGCTACAGGGCTATATATCTTATATATGGGCTGATATGGGCATATGGCTAAAAGGGGCCACAGGGCTGTATATCTTATCTAAGGGCTGATATGGGCATATGGCTGACAGGGGCTACAGGGCTGTATATCTTATCTATGGGCTGATATGGGCATATGGCTTACAGGGGCTACAGGGCTGTATATCTTATCTAAGGGCTTATATGGGCATATGGCTGACCAGGGCTACAGGGCTGTATATCTTATATAAGGGCTGATATGGGCATATGGCTGACCAGGGCTAGCCTACTGGGCTGTGTATCTGATCTAAGTGCTGATATGGGCATATGGCTGACAGGTGCTACTGGGCTGCATATCTGATCTAAGGGTTTATATGGGTATATTGCTGACAGGTGCTACAGGGCTGTATATCTTATATATAGGCTGATATGGGCATATGGCTGACAAGGGCTACAGGGCTGTATATGTGATCTAAGGGCTGATATGGGCATATGGCTGACCAGGGTTAGCCTACTGGGCTGCATATCTGATCTAAGTGCTGATATGGGCATATGGCTGACAGGTGCTACTGGGCTGCATATCTGATCTAAGGGTTTATATGGGTATATTGCTGACAGGGGCTACAGGACTGTATATCTTATATATAGGCTGATATGGGCATATGGCTGACAAGGGCTACAGGGCTGTATATATGATCTAAGGGCTGATATGGGCATATGGCTGACAGGGGCTACAGGGCTGTATATCTGATCAAAGGTTTGAAATGGACATATGGCTGACAGGGGATACAGGGCTGTATATTTGATCTATGGGCTGATATGGGCATATGGCTGACAGGGGCTACTGGGCTGTATATCTTATTTATGGGCTGATATGGGCATATGGCTGACAGGGGCTACTGGGCTGTATATATGATCTAAGGGTTGATATGGGCATATGGCTGACAGGGGCTACTGGGCTTTATATCTGATCTAAGAGCTGATATGGGCATATGGCTGACAGTGACTACAGGGCTGTATATCTGATCTGAGGCCTAATGTGGGCAACAATCTGATCTTTGGTCTCATATTGGCATAAAGATGTCAGGGGCTTCAGGGAGTGGAGTCTGATCTGAGGTGTGATATGGAGAAATAGCTGATAGGGTTACATATCATCACCTAATATTTTCCCTTTATTACTATTTCAGTAGATAAAAGCTGCCACCCCTTTATGTGGGCATAGCTCTGGGTTTAAACCCTACAGTGTGACAACTAAAGAATGCATAAATACACTAAGACAATAAATGATTAATTCACACAAAAAGTATAGTTGTACTCATTATATTTCTGCTGAAGAAGGTGGCAGATCTGCTGTTTGTCTCACCTCAGACTTTATGACTTGTTACCACGGCAGCGCCCTTCCTTGCAGTTATATAGTAATTTCTCCTTGGTAGAACTCCTCAGCTGCAGGAGATACAGAGAGGAAAACATACAATTAACAAGAGTTCCTTATAGCATATTTTGATGCCAAATAAATAAATGCCAAATAAATCACGCAAATCTCACTTGCTACCTATGTTGTCATTATATTATTTTGCCCTTCCACCTACAAATATTTCTGTGGGTGCACGTGCACAGCCATATATATCTCACCATCACTGTCAGTTACTACCCAGTCACACCAGCTTATCAAACACACTGGGGCCTATCAAGCTCCGAATGGAGAAACAGCAGTTATGAAGCAGCGGTCTGCCTGCTCTGAGCAGGCGGACAGACATCGCCGGAATTGAACGCGATCAAGTACGATCGGGTTGATTGACACCCCCTGCTGGCGGCCGATTGGCCGCAAATCTGCAGGGGGTGGCATTGCACCAGCAGCTCACAAGAGCTGCTGGTGCAATGCTGAATACGGAGAGCGTATTGCTCTCCGCATTCAGCGAGGTCTGTCGGACCTTATCCGCACTGTCAGATCAGGTCCGACATACCTTTGATAAATATCCCCCACTGTCTTTTAGTTCACCAACGCTATTCCCTACTAATAAAACATAGCCTTTATTTATAAATTAAAATCATTAAACGAAGGTAACATCACATCTAACACCCTGCTGCTCACATACCACCCTCCCACTGGGTAAGGTTACATAGTACTGAAAAAAGCATAAATAAAGGCTATGTTTTATCAGTAGGGAATAGGCTGTAAGCACCCATACTTTCTCTTTTTTGTGTAATTTAATTGTTATTTTTTGGGGATTAGCACCGTATCTCATAGAAATATTTTTATTTGATTCGTTTTTCCAACTCTTTTGGATTGTAGTGCCGGTTTGACCTTATTTGTTAATTCAATGTCTTTGTGGACCACTAATACCCTATATCTTGTATAGAGATAATTCCACATCATCTAATGGACTTTTTGTGTACAGGATTTAAACATTTTTTTACACAGTGGACTCGATAAAAATACATTTTGCCTGTTTTATTTCTATACAGCTCTCACAGGTTTTTTTTCAGTACATGCACATGCTCAATTTGTCACTCCGCGCCGCTCTAGCCATTGCTAGGGGCACGGCGTCTCCTTCCCTGCTAGTTGCCAGAGGCAGTGTCGGCTCCGGGTGTGTGTGGCACTGACGTCATCGCCGCATGCTCCGGATGCCGGTCTGAGCTCAGTGGCGCGAATCTGCGCCTATTTAAATGCTCAAAGAACAATCTGTCACTGCCCAAGTATTGGTGTTACTTTGTGTGCTCCTGGGTGTGACAGATCATTCTTTCTTGTGCCTGATAATTGTTGCTGAACCTACCTGTCTGACTACTCTACCTGCCTTAACCCTTAAACTGCTGGATTGATCTGTTGCCAAACCCTACCTGCCTGACCATTCTAGTGGTTTATCCTTGGACTGCTTTACTGTTGCCAAACCCTGCCTGCCTGACCAGTCTAGTGGTTTATCCTTGGACTGCTTTTAATGTTGCCTATCCCTGCCTGCCTGACCATTCTAGTGGTTCATCCTTGGACTGCTCTGCTGTTGCCACTGGGGACTGTCCTGCTTGTGGTGAGTGCCGCCTTCCTCATCTCACTAACTTTCTCTGCTCTGGGATATTCCCTATCATTCCGGCTCAACGCCGGGATAACAAGACTACTGGCTGAGTGTGGTCTGATAGAGGAGTATCCCACGAGTGTTACATTATACTTGGGCCATGCAGCCAGATGAGGTGGCATGAGCTTTTTATCTTCAGGGACAGATGTTGGGAACCAGGGCCGCCATCAGGGGGTGACAGGGGTGACTCCTGTCTGGGGCCCAATTGGTAGCCACCAGTGGGTACTACAGCAGAGTGCTAATTGAGCATGGGAAATGTTATTACAAGGAGTAAAGTATTAGCATTTGAGAGGATTTCTGAGTGTGCACTAAACCACTATGCACAGTGTGAGACAGACTGGCACTTTGTTTGTAGAGTGTGTGCCTGAGTCAGGCGGCTGATCACTTTCATTTGCAGAGGAGGTAGGAATTACTTAGCAAATGTTTTTTATTTCTTTGTGCAATTTAAGATTGTAACTTCAGTGTGGTAGTAGTTGTATGGTGGGGCCAGGGGTCCATAAAAACAATTTTTTTTAGCAGCAGTGTATTTATGATTATTTGACAATGCTGTAGAAATTCTATATTTAAAACCATACAGAAATGTTTCCTCCTCAATACACAAATGATATATATTACATTACAGTTTACTGCCCCTTTATGCAAGGACTTTCCAGATACAAGGAGGCATTTTATCTAAGATTTTTACATCTGCATAAAATGTTATACTCTCAGACTAAGATTGCTCAGTGTTGGAAATGAGACAGGTTAACTTAAATTGTTCAGTTTACTCTACAGCTGACTTAATTTTGAAATGCATTGCATACCAACAAGCTTAAATCCTGCATTTAACCAGATCTAATGGTATGAGTACCACAGCTTATGGTTCCACCAAGACCATATAGAGTACAGCATTTTCAAAATCCACAAGTATAGCTGACAGATGGAAACATTTGTACACTATATTTGAAGTGGTGCTCTTGGTTGGGGAAAATGGGGAAAATATCAAACAAACATATGTCAACCTTTTAAAAGTACTTTTCTTCATCTAGCCATCTACCAAGATCATTAATGTACAATTTTGAATTCGAAGAATTATTTTTATTTGCACATTTACAAATATGATTCTTTAAAAAGTGATCTCTTAATTTCTGCATTTTTTTTTATCATGCATGTCACACACTGTTAATTTAGGGGATGCAAGGTGCATAAATGTTTCCTCCTGTGAGTGTTTCTGTGGGTGTCTGTGTTTATGTCTTTGTGCTTTGGTTTGTGTCTCTATGAGTGTGTGTGTATGTATTTTTTTTCTGTAGGTCTCTCTGTGAGGGTGGGTGTGTATGTCTTTGTGCATTTTCTGTGGATGTCTGTGAGGGTGTGTGCATATGTCTTTGAGCTTTTTCTATGGGTGTCTCTGTGAGGGTGGGCGTGTTTTTGTCTTTGTGTATTTTCTCAGGATGCCTCTGTGAGGGTGGGTGTGTATGTCTGTGTTTTCTGTGGATGTCTCTGTGAGGGTGTATGTGTGTGTATGTATGTCTGTGTTTTCTGTGGATGTCTCTGTGAGGGTGTGTATTTTCTGTGGGTGTCTCTGTGAGGGTGTGTGTGTATGTATGTCTGTGTTTTCTGTGGATGTCTCTGTGAGGGTGTGTATTTTCTGTGGATGTCTCTGTGAGGGTGTGTATTTTCTGTGGGTGTCTCTGTGAGGGTGTGTATTTTCTGTGGGTGTCTCTGTGAGGGTGTGTGTGTATGTCTGTGTTTTCTGTGGGTGTCTCTGTGAGGGTGTGTGTGTGTGTGTGTATGTCTGTATTTTCTGTGGGTGTTTCTGTGAGGGTGTGTGTATGTCTGTGCGTTTACTGTGGATGTCTCAGTGAGGGTGTATGTATGTTTTTCTGTGTTTTCTGTGGGTGTCTCTGTGTGTGTGTGTATGTCTTTCTGTGTTTTCTGAGGCTGTCTCTGTTGGCGTTTCCTTGGGTGTATGTGCAAGTTTGAGTTTGTGTGTGTGTGTGTCCATTGTCTGTTCATTTTTAGGACATTTTGACCTTACTACTGATTATTCACATCTTTCTACAGACTTTGAGATTAATGAGACCTTTCCGGAAGTCACCAATCTACCATTTAACCCTTAAATTATTGTTTAGGCAGTTCAGGGCCCTTCCTTTCAGCCACTGCTTGCTGTTGTCATCATTTAGTTGGCATCTTCCTTTACAAAAAGATAATCAGAACTCCATACCTTTTTTTACAAAACTGTAGCTTACCTCATTACTTGTCAGGTCAATGTAAACAAGTGCTGAGTGTCTGTTTGGGTGTCTGTGTCTGAGTTTCTTTGCGTGTCTGCTAGAGTGTCTATATGTGAATCCTTATGTGTGAGTGTGTGTGTGTTTCAGTGTATGAGTGTGTCTGTGTTTGTATGTTACTACCTTTACAACATTTCCAAGTTTAAATAGACACTTAAGAATAAAGTGCATATACGTTTTAGTCACTTGGTCAAAAATTGCACATGTCAAAGGGGGGGGGGGGGCCCTGATCAATGGTTAAGTCAGGGGCCCCAAAATTTCTAGTGGCGGCCCTGTTGGGAACCCATGCCACACAGTTGCAGAATATGGATTCAAAGCTAGAGGCTATTACCACTCAACTCTCCTTACTAGTTGCAGCAAAGGATGCCGCTCCTGTTGCTACACCACCAGCCCCCACTCCCAGTACTGTGACTTCTTCCTCTGCTTCTGGAAGTATACCCCGGATACCCTTGCCTGACAAGTATGAAGGTACTACTGATTGCATTGGCTTTCTAAACCAATGCAGGCTGCACTTCCGCAATGGTCATGATCCTCACACCTTTCAGTCTCATCAGTAAAGGGTCACCTTTTTCATTTCCTTGCTAAAGGACAAGGCCCTAGCCTGGGTCTCTCCCCTTTTGGAACAGAACGCTACACTCCTGCATGATGCTGATGAGTTAATTTCTGCTTTATCTTCTGTGTTTGGGACTTCTGGCCGTACCTCTGCTGCAGAATATTCTCTCCTTGATCTCCGCCAGGGCAATAAAACTGTGGCACAATTTGCCATTGAGTTCTGCACCTTGGCACTTGAAACCACTTGAGATGGTAGTGCTCTCAAGGCAGCCTTTAGGAGGGATCTCCATGAATGCATCAAAGATGAACTCACTTATCGTGATATTCCTTCTTCTTTGGATGACTTTATAGCGCTTTGTATCAATCTGGACTCTCGCTTTCAGGAAAGGCAAGCCGAGAGAGACAGAACAAGGAGGGTCCTTCCCTCCCATCCTCCTATTCATCCAGTTTCGGCAGCATCCGCTACCCCTTCAGCAGCTCCAGTTACCTCAGTAGAGGAACCCATGGATCTCTCCTCCTTCAATCCTTCAAAGTCCGAAAGGCAGAGAAGAAGGAGACTGAGACTATGTTTTCATTGTGGATCTAACACCCACCAACTAAAGGACTGTGGCATTCAGCCGGGAAAAGCCAATGCTTAGGGGATAACACTGGGGTACCTCTAAGCATGGTCTCAACTAAATCCCCTCACTCCTTTCGGATCCTGGTACCTGTTACCCTTACCTTCTTTCAGAATACTGTCCACACTCAAGCCTTGATTGATTCAGGGGCAGCTGTAAACTTCCTATCTCACCGTTTTATGATTCAAGCTGGCTTGCCTCTTCTGCAGAAAAGACATTGTCTCAAAATAACTACCTTGGATGGCACCCCCCTTGGTTCGGGCGTGATCCATTTTGAGTCAGCACCCCTGACACTGACTGTGGGAGTCCTCCACACTGAACAGCTGCAGTTTGAGGTCATTCATTCCCCAGCACAGCCTGTCATCCTTGGTCTTCCTTGGATTCGGGTACACAATCCACAGTTCGACTGGGCTGAGGGACAACTGGCCTCCTGGGGTAACTCCTGTTTTCACTCCTGCCTTGCTAAATTCATTCCTCTGCCCTGTATTCCCATAGCCAGTATACAGACTTCTTCAAACCTTCCTTCAGTATACACGGACTTTGCGGATGTGTTTGAGAAAAAAGCAGCCGACGTGCTGCCACCCCACCGTCCTTATGACTGCAAGATTGACCTCTTTCCCGGAGCCCCACTTCCTAAAGGGAGGACTTATCCACTCTCCAAGGCTGAAACCAAATCCATGGAGGAGTACATCCAAGAGAACCTAGCTAAAGGTTTCATTTGCCCTTCCTCCTCTCCTGCGGGGCTGGCTTCTTTTTTGTCACTAAGAAGGATGGTGGTCTCAGACCCTGCATTGACTACAGGGCCTTGAACAACATAACCATCAAGACTCACTCCAGGATGCTCGCTTTTTCACCAAATTGGACTTACGTGGGGCATACAATCTGATTAGCATATTTCCAGGCCACGAATGGAAGACCGCCTTTAACACAAGTTCTGGACATTACGAATACCTTGTAATGCCCTTTGGGCTGTGTAACACTCCTGCAGTCTTACAGGCATTTGTCAACGATGTCTTCCATGACCTCCTCAACCGCACTGTCATTGTTTATCTTTATGATATCCTTGTTTAGAGGAGCATCATAGGCATGTGAGGCAGGTGCTTCTTCATCTCAGAGATAATTCTTTGGTACCCAAGCTAGAAAAGTGTGAGTTTGATCAAGTTCAGATCCAATTCCTTGGATATGTCATCTCGAAGGAGGGTTTTGCCATGGATCCTACTAAACTCACCGCAGTACTAGAGTGGCCTCAACTTACCTCTTTAAAGGAATTGCAGAGGTTCTTGGGGTTCGCCAATTATTACCGCAAGTTTATAAGAACTTTTCTCAAACAGTAGCTCCTCTCACTGAATTGACAAAACGGAACAAAGACTGTAACCATTGGCCTCCTGAGGCCATAAATGCCTTCTCTTGTCTGAAAAAGGCTTTTTGTTCAGCTCCTGTGCTCCGCCATCCTGATCCTGACCTACAGTTCACTTTAGAGGTTGATGCCTCCGAGATAGGGGCTGGAGCAGTTCTTACCTTTGACTTCCAAGTCACACCCTGTAGCCTTTTTCTCTAAACGCTTTACTCCGGCTGAGAGTAACTATGATGTGGGTAATCGTGAACTCTTAGCCATTAAGTTGGCCTTGACTGAATGGCGTCACTGGTTAGAGGGCACTGCCAATTCTATTCAGATTCTCACCGACCACAAGAATCTGACTTACCTAGAAACTGCTCATCGACTCAATCCTCGACAGGCCAGATGGGCCTTGTTCTTTTCCCGTTTTAACTTTGTGGTCTCTTATCTTCCTGGGACCAAGAACAAGAAGGCAGATGCCCTTCCCATCAGTTCCCTCACTCAAGTGATTCCTCAGAAGCTCCTATTGAACGCATCATGCCCCCCTCCTATGTGGTTGCTCAACTCAATACCAATCTTCTGCAAAGATTGCAACGTGCTCAGTCTAGTTGTCAGGGATTATATCAGAATCTCTGGTTCTGTGTGTTGTAACCCAACCCCCTTTCCCTACAAATGCACCTTGCTCACAGACCCAAGTGCTTAGTATTATCCTTAGTTGGTTTCAGCTAGATGCTACACTGAGCTCTCAGCAGCTACATTTGCTCCACCTCAGTCTGTTACCTCAGCCTCTTACCACAAAGGGCTATACCCCAGCAACAACCCACGGGAGTTACCGTAAACCTGCTGATACTTTTGATATGAATGAATATCTACAGCCCAGCGCAAACTAGAAGGATTGTGTTCAGGACCAGCGTGTATATGCTAACCACGCAAGCAAGTATTCACTGTTATCCTTGATCCTCTGTGACATGCTCCCTGGCTGCCTTTCGGTTACTTGATAACCTGTCTCCCTCTTACTCCTCTTAACCACGGACTTACCGAAGGAAGATTTAGCACACTACCACTCCGGTCACTGAACTTGGCTCCGCCCCGAATTGTGACATCACTCCTATCATTACTGAGCACTCCGCTGCTTTGCTTCACTAAACTGAGTTCTGTTAAACAGTAGCAATCATATTACCTGTCACTCTTACTAACAACTAGTAGGTAATTTGAACAGCACTGACAAATCAGTTCTTCAACTGATAAATCGATCAGTCAGCTCATGTGAGTTTCAGACTGTCAGTATATTCTATACACAACAATTCACCCCAAACTGCATACCTTTCTGGCACATAGGAATTTATATCAAAGGGTGATACAAAACTTATATTCTTAATATTGCCTAAGCTTCTGCAGTTGTGATACATTCCAAAGTTATTATAACCAATCCTGACACTAGTAAACCTCCTGGTGCCCCCATGGCCTCCGATATCCTCTTTGTATCCCTGAACCTACATATCCCTGTGCTAGCCTGGGCTCATGAGAGCAAACTCTCAGGACATCCTGGTTCGACTAGGACTTTCAGGTGTCTTCTCCAACATGTTTGGTGGCCTACTATGAAGTCTGACACTCAGGATTATGTGAAAGCCTGCACAATTTGTGCTGCCAACAAGATTCCCCGATCCTTGCCTCCTGGTTTGCTCCAACCATTGTCCATTCCCAAACGACCCTGGACATACATAACAATGGACTTCATTGTGGACCTTCCTTCTTCTGACTACCATACAGTTTTCTGAGTTGTGGTGGACCGCTCTTCCAGACTGGCTCACTTCGTACCCCTAACGAAACTGCCTTCTGCTCAGGAATTGTCGTCCCTTTTTCTCTTACATGTGGTGCGACTTCATGGCATTCCTGTGAATATTGTTTCCGACAGAGGTCCACAGTTTATCTCTGCCTTCTGGAGAGCCTTTTGTAAGTTGATTGGAACCACCGTTTCCTTGTCATCTGGCTACTATCCTCAGACCAATGGACTAACAGAGAGCAAACCAGAATCTTTAAGCCTATCTTAGAGCCTTTGTCAACGCTCGCCATACCAACTGGTCTGAATTGCTACCCCTAGCTGAGCTGGCAAGAAACACTCATTGGCACTCTTCTCTTCAATGTTCTCCGTTTCAAGCTGCAGCAGGGTATCAACCTCATGTCTTCCCTCTTTCAGCTCAGTCCACTGGGGTCCCTGCCGCAGACCGACACCTCACTGAACTCACCACTCATTGGCAACATATTCGCTCTCAGCTGGTTCAGCTGTCTCTAGATATAAGAAGTTTGCTGATAATCATATGGCTTCTGTACGTGCCATTCCAGTGGGTGAACGTGTTTGGATCTCTACTCGACATATTCGTCTACGTCAACCCTGTCACAAATTGGGGCCTAGGTTTATCGGTCCTTACAAGGTCCTGAAAAGACTGTCTCCTGTTGCCTACAAAGTGGCCTTGCCAAAAACCCTACGCATACATCCAGTCTTCCACATCTCACTACTTAAACCTTACATCAAGAATAGATATACCCAGCTCCTCCTCCTCCCCTTTTGGTCCGTGGTGACCCCGAATATGAGGTAGCTAAGATTCTGGACTCCAGATACAGGCGCAGACAACTGCAGTATCTGATACATTGGAAGGGCTACTCCATGGCAGATTGTTCCTGGGTTCCTGCCCATGATGTGCATGCTCCATCTCTGGTCTCCAGATTCCATGCTGCTCATCCTTTGAGGCCGACTCTGGTTCCCAGAGGGAACACTTGAGAGGGGGGCTATGTCACCCTGCGCTGCTCTAGCCGTTGCTAGGGCCACGGCGTCTCCGTCCCTGCTCGTTGCTAGGGGCAGTGTCGGCTCCGGGTGCGTGAGGCGCTGACAATCTGTCACTGCCTAAGTATAGGTGTTACTTTATGTGCTCCTGGGTGTGACAGATAATTCTTTCTTGTGCCTGATAATTGTTGCTGAACCTGCCTGTCTGACTACTCTACCTGCCTTAACCCTTAAACTGCTGGATTGATCTGTTGCCAAACCCTGCCTGCCTGACCATTCTAGTGGTTTATCCTTGGACTGCTTTACTGTTGCCAAACCCTGCCTGCCTGACCATTCTAGTGGTTTATCCTTGGACTGCTTTTACTGTTGCCTATCCCTGCCTGACCATTCTAGTGGTTTATCCTTGGACTGCTCTTCTGTTGCCGCAGGGGACTGCCCTGCCTGTGGTCAGTGCCGCCTTCCTCATCTCACTTACTTTCTCTGCTCTTGGATATTCCCTATCATTCCGGCTCGACGCCGGGATAACAAGACTACTGGCTGAGTTTGGTCTGATAGAGGAGTATCCCACAAGCGTTACACAATTGAGAAAAAGAAAGAAGGCGCCACAATAGTGCAGGGTCAAATGGTTCTAGTGTCTCCCCACTCCAGTTTTCCCCTACTTACTGGATCCTAAGCACTGTGTCAGTGTTCAAAATGCCTTCTGGGCTCTCAACAGTCGCCCAGCTAACTGCTCAAGGTATGACAGCACGGCTCCTCTGTGTTGGCCCGTCTCTGGAACCAATGGTCCGTAGTCTCCTCTGTGGGATACTCGAATTCCTCCAGCAAACACCCAGTCAATGGGGATAAAAGTGTAAAGGTATATATTGTATACCGCTGTTACCTCTATAAATCAGTGTGGATAGACTGATATATATATAAAAGTGCCGTAAAAAGTTGTAAGTGCAATGATCAAAATTAAAATACTGTGGCAAGTCTGATAAAGTATAAACAGACTTTATTTAAAAACAAACACGACGTTTCACGGTCTCAAACCGTTTTATCAAGTGTAATGCATGATTAAAATACCACGGTTAAATAGACATATTTCCGCGTCTCAGGATTCACATTGCGCATGCGCCACTACTTTAATTTCAATTGGTCAATTTCTTTAGGTGTGTCAATGCATCATCAAATTCATTCAGAAATTATGACGATCAACCATTGGTCAGTGGCTCCACCAATAGAGAGCATAGTTATCGACAACACCTCTATTTCTATTATTTTAATGTTGGAAATAGCGTGTTTTACCCGTATCTATCGATACGGTTATTTATACTGGATGGTGGCGCAATCACAATGTGATAAATCCCTTACATTCTAAAATATACACATGTATATAAATAACATTCTCTATATCCACACTTATCAACCTATCAATATGGATTATAGTTTTCTCACAAATTTTTATGAATGACAATCTTATTTCACAGAATGATCTAATAATAAAAAGACTGTACAGATGAATTACTGTGGAAGTTATGTATTGAGATTCAGCTCTAAACTCTTCTCTAATATGTCTCGAGGCTAAACTTCAATTAATACCAAATAAAGCAATGATCATCAGACTTGCCACTGTATTTTAATTTTGATCATTGTCCCTCAGTTTTAAAGGTAACAGGTATTGAATCTTGCTCACTTTTTGGCAGAGGGGGGGACATTGACAATGTACTCCTCAAAAAGGAAACTGAATGGATGTATAAGCTACAGACAGTCATGCCTAAAGGGCTTAATGAGAAATTTGAATTTGCAGCATTCCTAAAATAAAATAAAATTAAATAAGAAAATGTAATGGTGAAATGATTCAACCTTCACCTTCAAAATTATCCTAACTATATATCTATGTGCCTTTACTTGATTGACTAACTTCCTAAATAAATTTGTTTCTCCAGAAGTTAAACATAATATCTATATTTTCCTTTAAGATATGCAAGAAAGAAAGGGTGCACCTGAACGATGTCTAAGAAATAATTTAAAAAGGTCTATATATGATTTTTGATACACATGAACCAATATAAAGATCAGTCTATGTTTTTCACAACTGATCAATTTAGTGCCGGGTACATGTCATAATCAAAAAAGTTACTTTTATATTATTTCGATTAAGTATATTTAATTTATCTGTTATTTTATTTTTATTTTTACTTGCATGTTTACTTCTTGATTCATGTACCGAAGGCTCTTTTAAGGTTAATTATTTATAAGAATGATTATGATAAATTTTCACCTATTCCTCTTTTATACACATACTTGTGCTGTGTCTCGCCTAAGGATTCTAATTGGTGACTACTTGCAATCTTCCAATGAGCAGCGGGATGGAAAGTTATAACGCGGCTGATTCTTGACTCAGTATCCGCTTTGCCCTGAGGAAACCCCTGTGATCACTGGCGGTCACGTGGGGGGTGAAACGCGCGTCAGCAGTGACGTAGGAAGTGGAGGAGGATATGCTTGAATGAAAGTTTGCGGTGGCATTCACACTGCCTAATACCGGTTCGGAGGTGAACCTACTATGCTGATCCAGCCTGTCTAACAACAGACTTGGGAAGTCTGCTTGCTGAAAGGAACATTACGGTTGTATAACAAGTTGACACTGTAACTTTATAAACTTTGATACATCAGTCCGTTGCTATACCTGGATTCCTAAAGGTGTCCTGGATGTACTACATTTAAATACAGCACTGTCTACACTGGACATATCAAAGACTGTCTACGGGTGTTATATACACCATTGCAACAACTACTTGTGTACAACCATTTCTGTGTTTATTGTGTTTGATAGAACCTGTAAGACTTTGGTATCATGCTATCTGCACAATTTATACTGTAAAGACAAATTGACTCGCTCTTTGGGGCTGGTGTAACATAGATCCAGGCGCTTGAATATTCACAACACCTGATACCTTTAATTATATTGGTGGTGTCCGCTGAATACTGGAGTTATTTTTCTCATCCCCTTAGTCTTCTTTGTCTTACCTTATATCTGTATACATGAATATGTGTGAGAAAATGTATGTTTAAACCAATCTGCTAGCATTCAGTTCGACTGTTTTCTTTGGGGTTGATAAACATAGATCCAGAAATAATTCACATGACACCTGATACCTTTGACATTATTGGTGGTGCCCGCTGTTACTGGAGTTGTTTTTTCACCCTCCACAGTCTATACTGTTCCCCATTATGATAATTATGGAAATTGGGGATAACTATTGTATTATTGGCTAATTTATGTATTGTGCACAATACTCAAAGCTACATATTAGCTTCATCACGTATATTTTAGCCGTTTAACTGTATTATGCTGCTTGGTTTAGGTAACTAACACAGATTTGTGTACTGGCATAGATCCTCAAGGATCACTATGGTGGCGGATTTTACATTCAGTACGTAACCACCCTCTAGTGGAGGTGTTGTCAGTCCTTATCCTTTCCTGTTCTAGGCTTTAGCAAACTTTTTTGACTATTATATATACTAAATAAATTTTGACAGTATTTACTGTTTCAAGCATAACGTCCGTCTGTGCTTCTTTTGTTTATTTGGTTCATGTGCTTTATATAAGAATACCAGCTTTAAGTATGCCCTGTAAGTCTGTGGTTGAATGAGAAGGGAACTCACATACCGCTAAATGCGGAGCTTTGCATTTGCTTAGCATTTTTTATAAAAAAGGCTGTGCTGAAATCCCTGTCTTTCTTAATAACAATCTAATTACGGTTGTTATTCATTCTCACTTTACTATGTGAATATAATACTAGTTTAAGGGTCTGCACGCCACTATTTTTCCTTCATATAAGGTTTTTTGTATCACCTGAGCGTTTGCCTCTTGGCTCAAGGCAAAGTTATACATTTAAGGCAATACTAGTCTCCCTTCCCCTATTCATGTTTATTTTAATTTTGATCATTGCACTTACAACTTTTTACGGCACTTTTATATATATCAGTCTATCCACACTGATTTATAGAGGTAACAGCGGTATACAATATATACCTTTACACTTTTATCCCCATTGACTGGGTGTTTGCTGGAGGAATTCGAGTATCCCACAGAGGAGACTACGGACCATTGGTTCCAGAGACGGGCCAACACAGAGGAGCCGTGCTGTCATACCTTGAGCAGTTAGCTGGGTGACTGTTGAGAGCCCAGAAGGCATTTTGAGCACTGACACAGTGCTTTGGATCCAGTAAGTAGGGGAAAACTGGAGTGGGGAGACACTAGAACCATTTGACCCTGCACTATTGTAGCACCTTCTTTCTTTTTCTCATTTCTGGCACTATAGGAGCGTATTCCAACTACATCCAGAAGAAGCAGCCTGCCACAGACAGTATCAATAAAAATATATATCCAAGATTGGAACAGCCAATAGAATGCAAGCTCAATCTGATTGGCTGATTGGATCAGCCAATCCGATTGAACTTGAATCTGATTGGCTGATTCAATCAGCCAATCAGATTTTTCCTACCTTAATTACGATTTGTTGATAGAATCCTATCAGCCAATCGGAATTCGAGGGACGCCATCTTGGATGACGTCCCTTAAAGGAACCTTCATTCGTCGGGAGTTGCCGGAAGAAGAGGATGGATCCGCGTCGGCTGCTTCAAGATGGTCCCGCTCCGCGCCGGATGGATGAAGATAGAAGACACTGCCTGGATGAACATGTCTGCCGGTCTGGATGTCCTCTTCTTGCCGGATAGGATGAAGACTTCGGAGCCTCTTCTGGACCTCTTCTTGCCGGATAGGATGAAGACTTCGGACCCTCTTCTGGACGGATCGGTGATACCCGGCGTGGTGAAGATAAGGTAGGGAGATCTTCAGGGGCTTAGTATTTTTTAAGGGGGGTTTGGGTTAGATTAGGGGTATGTGGGTGGTGGGTTGTAATGTTGGGGGGGGGTATTGTATGTTTTTTTTAAATGCAAAAGAGCTGTTTACTTTGGGGCATGCCCCGCAAAAGGCCCTTTTAAGGGCTGGTAAGGCAAAAGAGCTGTTTAATTTTTATTTTAGAATAGGGTAGGTCATTTTTAAATTTTGGGGGGCTTGGTTATTTTTTTAGGGGGCTTAGAATAGGTGTAATTAGTTTAAAATCCTTGTAATCTTTTTTTTATTTTTTGTAATTTAGTGGGTTTTTTTTTTGTAATTTAGTTTAGTTTATTTAATTGTAGATAATTGTAGGTAGTTTAGGTAATTAATTTAATGATAGTGTAGTGTTAGGTGTAATTGTAACTTAGGTTAGGATTTATTTTACAGGTAATTTGGTAATTATTTTAACTAGGTAGCTATTAAATAGTAAATAACTATTTAATAGCTATTGTACCTAGTTAAAATAAATACAAAGTTGCCTGTAAAATAAATATAAATCCTAAAATAGCTACAATATAATTATTCGTTATATTGTAGCTATATTAGAGTTTATTTTACAGGTAAGTATTTAGCTTTAAATAGGATTAATTTATTTAATAAGATTTATTTTATTTCGTTAGATTTAAATTATATTTAACTTAGGGGGGTGTTAGGGTTAGGGTTAGACTTAGCTTTAGGGGTTAATACATTTATTAGAGTAGCGGTGAGGTCCGGTCGGCAGATTAGGGGTTAATACTTGAAGTTAGGTGTCGGCGACTTGGGGGGGGGCAGGTTAGGGGTTAATAAATATAATATAGGGGTCAGCAATGTTGGGGGCAGAAGATTAGGGGTACATAGCTATAATGTAGGTTGCGGCGGTGTACGGAGCGGCAGATTAGGGGTTAATAATAAAATGCAGGGGTCAGCGATAGCGGGGGCGGCAGATTAGGGGTTAATAAGTGTAAGGTTAGGGGTGTTTAGACTCGGGGTACATGTTAGGGTGTTAGGTGCAGACTTAGGAAGTTTTTCCCCATAGGAAACAATGGGGCTGCGTTAGGAGCTGAACGCTGCTTTTTTGCAGGTGTTAGGCTTTTTTTCAGCTCAAACTGCCCCATTGTTTCCTATGGGGGAATCGTGCACGAGCACGTTTTTGAAGCTGGCCGCGTCCGTAAGCACCGCTGGTATTGAGAGTTGATGTGGCGGTAAATTATGCTCTACGCTCCATTTTTGGAGCCTAACGCAGCCCTTCAGAGAACTCTAAATACCAGCAGTATTTAAAAGGTGCGGGGGGAAAAAACACGTGTAGCTAACGCACCCCTTTGGCCGCAAAACTCTAAATCTAGCCGTATGTTTGTTAAGGGATATAAAACAGTGATTGCTTAGTAAAAAAAAAATCAAGTTAAATCAAAGTTAATAAAAATAAACAGATTTTGATTAAAAAAAAAAGCAAACAACGTATTTGTTTACTTGCAAAATGAGCACTTGGAAATTCTCAGTTTAGCCCCTGCCTACAGCTAGATAAGCAAGCAGACATTACAAAACCTAAGTTCTAATGTCTCATGATTTTTGCAGTAGAAGTCCCCTACTGATCATGGGCAATAAACTGACTGGAGCTATTTTATGTTGTCTCCTAGCTACACTTCAAAGGAAACAACTATTCCTTTGCCTTCCTGTAGAGACCATAGCCCCCTTGAGGGGTAGTGACAGGAAGTAAAGGACACTGCACAAATGAAGTTTAAAAACTGAAAGGTAAAATCCTTTAAAAATGATAAATAATACATAATGTAATGATAACCGACTGCTTAGTGCTTTTTTGTTACAACAATTAAACAGATTGTTTTATATCCATTTAGTTAAAGAGATAATTAAACATAAAATATATTTTCTTTTTCTATTTGATTATCATTTTTAAAGAACAAATGAAAGAAATCAACAAATTAATTTGATGCAATAATTTGTTAAAAGTCTAATTGATTATTAATTTGCAAACAAAAATCATGGAATAATGAATGAATTAATGAATCAATTGTGTTCTTTTTTGCATTGTCTATCTTTGGCTTCTGTAACGGTCTGTGAAATCTTTGTAAAAACCCAGTTGAGAAGCTTGAGATACCGCTGTGTCTCATTTGTTCATGTGTGTTTGTTTATCTTCATTTTGCTGTCATATCATGTTACTAATTCAAGTGAAATCTATTTTGCCAATAGATCATTGATAGATCCTTGGTGTCCACTAGTGTCCAGGATCACATTTGAAATTATAACACTCAGCCACCACCTAATGCAAATTAAGTGAATGTTTCCTTATTTCATTAGTAGCTTTTTCTCACTGGCAATTATCAATGACCCTGTTACTTCTGACTGTGGAACATTGTGGTTTACTGAATATGTGGTCCCTGGAGATATCTCTTTGCCCCACTATATATCTCATCTAAACTCTCAAATATTTTCCTGGCAAGTCCTTCTCATTCTTACAAACACCTTTGTACATCTGTTCTGTTGTGAGACTCACATATTGTAAGGATATGTTTAGTTGTTTTTAGAGAACACTACAATTACAGCCCCTACTTTATGCAGGACCACTCAGTCTCACACCTTACCTCGGATTCCCACAGATTTAACTTAAGGGAACCCTGATATGCTCATTGATCTGAGGGTCACTACAGCAGGGTTGCTGAGTGAAACCGGAACCTTCATGCAACAATAAATGCTTAAAGCAGAAAAGAGAGTAAGTCTTATAGGATTGACTGCAGCAGTAGTGAAAGAGTTAATTAGTGCAGGTGCCTTAATTCAAACAGAGTTGCAATGGAAATAGTTTATGCAGCAGGCTTTAACAAACACACTGAAATTAACACAGTACTTTGATAAGTGAATAAGTCAACCTCTGGTCATTTTGTAAACCATACTTTGATAATGAATATTAATACTTTGCAGAGTTGTTCAATCAGAGTAATATAAGCTGTGGTAAACTTGAGGAAACAGATATAGTTTAAGTTAGAGCAAAACAGTTCATTTCAAGCACAATAGAGGTTAATTGCGTAAAGTTTGAAATATGCTTATGCAGTCCGATAATGAATAATGGTACTTTGAAATAATCTTTGTCACAGTTATTTGTTTGTAATTTGGTAAATAGCAGTAAAAAGGTTTAGTGCATATTTGATATCTGAAGCGAATATGGAAATCCAGCAAATGAGCGTTCCACAATATATAGCAAGTGAAAGAGAAATGAGGTTGCAGCAGTACACACAGTTCATAGAATACAAAATATATAGACTAGAAATATTGTAGATGATATTAGCACATAGCGATACAGTTACCACACAGCAACAAGACCTAGGAGTATCGCAGAGAGCCTGGCAGAGATCCGCGGCGGGAGAATGAGGAGCGTGACGTCACACGCTGCAGGGGAACAACCTCACTTCAGGAGAGAGACTGAGAAATCTCTTAGTGAACAAACGGAGCAAATCTTCAAGCACAAAAGAGAATCTGCAAGTTGATTCAAATAGGCAGATACTCAAGGAGAGCAATAAGTTGAGAATACAAAGTAGTATAAACGGCTAGGTCTCTTCTGAAGCAGCTTCACACTGAGCAACAAATTACCAAGCAATGAGTTCTGTTGGGAGGAGCCTTAAATAGGGGTAGTGAGTTGACATTCTTAAAGGCACAGTAGGAAAAGAGATAAATCCCTGACAGGACACCCCCCCCAAGGAGCCGCTCCGCGGATCAAGGACCAGGACGATCAGGATGTCTACGATGAAACAAGGAGACAAGACGTGGTGCAGAGACATTATTGGAAGGCTCCCAAGAGTCCTCCTCAGGACCAAATCCTTTCCAACTGACAAGATATTGAAGTTGATTACGATGGTAACGAGAGTCTAGGATAGACTCAATCTCATATTCCATGCCATCAATGACTGTAGGATCCACCGTCTCATTCTGAGTTGAGTCTCTGATTGCACTGTAAGGTTTCAAAAGAGAAACGTGGAATGTGGGATGTATCTTCATGGAATCTGGTAGTTTAAGTGTTACAGCATTAACATTGATGACCTTTTGTATCGGATAAGGCCCTAAATATAGGGAAGCCAGTTTTTTAGATGGAACTTGTAAGCGTAAATGTATAGTGCTTAACCAAACTTTGTCACCAATCTTGTAATCTGGAGGCTTGGATCTACGTAGGTCGTAGTGATGTTTCTGAACAGCCTGGGCTTCTAGTAAAACTTGTTTCAATGTTGAGAAATTGGTAGCAATGGTATTAACAAGATCATTAACTATAGGCATATCGGAATTGTTGATCTGATTTGGATAGTATGAGGGATGAAATCCATAATTGATGTAAAATGGTGTCATTTTAGTTGATGAATTTACGGCATTATTATGAGCAAATTCAGCAGTAGCAAGTAGAGAATGCCAGTTAACTTGTTGTTGAGTGCAGTAGCAACGAAGGTACTGCTCTAATGTTTGATTTGTTCTTTCTGTTTGACCATTCGTTTGTGGATGATAAGCGGTACTCAAACGTTTAGTAATGTTAAGAGAGGAACACAATTGATTCCAAAACCTCGAGGTGAATTGCGTACCTCTATCTGTGGTGATTGTTTCAGGTAAACCATGTAGTTTTACAATGTGATTCAAAAATAGTGAAGCAGTTTCTGAAGATGTAGGCAATCCTCTATGTGGAAGGAAATGAGCCATTTTAGAGAATAAGTCCACTACTACCAATATGGTATTATAATTAGCTGACGAGGGCAGATCAACAACAAAATCCATAGCAATTGCTGCCCAGGGTCTGTCTGGTACTGGTAAAGAGAGAAGGTAACCATAAGGACTCTTATGCTGATGTTTCTTAGTTGTACATACCATACAGGAATCAATATACTGTTTAATAGTATCATTCATCTTTGGCCACCAGTAATTCCTTTTAATCAAATGAGCAGTTCTATGAACTCCAGGATGACCAGCCAATAAAGAGTCGTGAGCAGAGGTAAGTATCTCATTCCTGAGAGAAGGAGGTATATACAATAAAGTGCCATGATAGTATAAGTTTTCGGAATGTTTTAGTACATCCAAATGACCCAAAGATGAATCATCCTTCAGATGTTCTTGTAAGATGGTTTTAAACTCAGTTGTTAAACAAATAATTCTATCCGGAGGTATGATAGATGAAGGAGAAACCACATCAGTAGGACGAGGGTCTTTTCTAGAGAGAGCATCAGCTTTCATATTTTTTGAACCTGGTCTATAAGTAATGACGTAATCAAAACGAGAGAAGAACAAACTCCATCGAACCTGACGAGCAGTAAGGGTCTTGTTTGATTTTAAATATTCTAAATTACGGTGATCGGTATAGATGGTGATTGGATATGTTGCACCCTCTAGGAGGTGTCGCCAGAACTCCAAAGCTGATTTGATTGCAAGAAGTTCCTTATCACCGATTCCATAATTAATCTCTGCTGAACTCATAGTTCTAGAATAGTAGGAGACAGGATGTAAAGGTTCTTTTTCAGAACGTCTTTGAGATAAAACAGCCCCCACAGCAAACTCAGAAGCATCGACTTCTAGCGTAAATTGACATGTGGGATCTGGAAACTGTAGAATAGGGGCTGAAACAAATTTAGTTTTTAGAGTATTGAAGGAATGATCAGCATCTTGATTCCATACAAACTTAACTTGCTTACGTGTTAGCGTAGTGAGAGGTCTAACAATAAGTGAAAAGTCTTTAATGAACTTTCTATAAAAGTTCGCAAAGCCAAGGAATCTTTGAACATCTTTTTTATTACGAGGAATAGGCCAATTAGTGATAGCTTCTACTTTGCTTGACTCCATTGAAATTCCAGCTGGTGAGATGCAATAACCAAGGAATGATATGGTGTTTGTATTAAAAATACACTTTTCAAGCTTTGCATAAAGATGGTGTGCCCTTAAACGTGTCAACACTTGTTTGACATGTACAATGTGATCCTGTAGAGAATTTAAGTAAACCAAGATGTCATCCAAGTATACGACAATACAAATATCTAACAAATCATGAAAGACATCATTTATAAAACATTGAAAAGTCGCTGGGGCATTGCACAACCCAAAGGGCATTACAGTGTATTCATATAAACCGTATCTAGTACGAAATGCAGTTAACCATTCATCCCCTGCCCTCATCCTAATCAGATTGTAAGCACCTCTGAGGTCAAGTTTAGTAAAAACTGTGGCACCTTGTAAACGTTCAATAAGTTCAGGTATGAGGGGCAGGGGGTATCTGTTCTTTTTTGTGCATTTGTTCAACTGCCTATAATCAATGATGGGTCTAAGACTGCCATCCTTGTTTTTTACAAAGAACATTGCTGCAGCTGCAGAGGATGTGGAAGGTCTAATAAAGCCTTTTTTCAAGTTATCATCTAAATATTCTTTTAAATGATTTAATTCTGGCTGTGACAATGGATATATATGTCCATATGGTATGGAGCTTCCAGGTATAAGATCAATAGGACAGTCATAGTCTCTGTGTGGAGGTAAAGACTCAGCCTCCTTTTTATCAAAAACATCAGCAAATTCACTATAACATTCTGGTAACTTATGTTCAGTGATATGACAAAGTGTGTGTACCCCAAAACAGGATTGTTTACAGTGGTTTGAATCAAAAACTACTGATGCTGTGGACCACGATATAGTGGGATTATGCTTTATTAACCAATTCAGTCCAAGGATTAATGGATAGACAGAAGATGGAAGAACATCAAAACAAATAAGCTCTGTGTGTCCTGAAGGGGTAACAACTTTGAGTGGGATAGTGTGGTGAGTTATGGGACCAGAGCTAAAGAATGAACCGTCAACCAGACGAATAGCTAAAGCAACACTCTTCTTTATTAGTGGGATGTGATTATTAACAACAAAAGTGTTATCAGCAAAATTCCCAGAAGCCCCAGAGTAAATTATGGCCTGAACGTTTATCTTCTGATGGGACCACTGTAGGGAGACATAAATAGATAGATGAGATTTTATGCTGTCAACCAAATTAACAGTATGGTCATTGGATGAAGTCTTACCCTTCTTTTGTCGAATCAGAGAGGGACAGTCCCTAACAGCATGGTTCTTTTCAGCACAGTATAGACATAGGTTTCGTAGCTTACGCCTAGCTTTCTCCTCAGGTCTCAAGGGTCCCCTAATAACTGCAACATCCATGGGTTCTTCTATGGGTCTAGTGAATGCTGTGGAAGGTGTTGAGTGATGATAATTGGGGTTTCTTCTGGGGGTAGTCTCTGAATAAGATCTCTCTGACTTCCTTTCCCTAAGCCGACAATCTATGCCAATAGAGAGAGTCATCAATTCATCCAAGTCCTCTGGAATCACACCCCTTGCCAATTCATCCTTAACTGCATCATTGAGTCCCAAACGGAACTGATTGCGTAGAGCAGGAATATTCCACAGGGTGTCAGGAGCCCATCTTTTAAATTCAGTAATGTAGTCTTCTACCATTCTTTTGCCCTGCCTTAGAGACCTAATGGCAGTTTCAGCAGTATTTTTTCTATTGTGATCTTCATATAAAAGAGACATTGCAGAAAAAAAATCTTCTAATGAATTTAGGATAGGATCATTTTTTTCATAGAAAGCATTGGCCCAAGACCTGGCCTCACCTCTGAGAAATGAAATTACAGTTAGAACTCTAATCCTGTCAGTTGGGTATGACTTAGGTTTCAAAGTAAAAAGCAGAGTGCAGGAATTCCTGAAATCCCTAAACATAGCTCTGTCCCCAGAGAACTTTTCCGGTGGACTAACAATGGGTTCTGGACATGACTCAACATTAGTAGTTTTGTTTGCAAGATGATCATTAATAAAAAATTTTATACTCTGATTCTCTAGTTGTATATCCCTTAAGCCTTGAATCATGTGATCCATACTCTGAGCTAAAGAACCAACTCTCCTGGACAGTTCACTTACATCCATTATTTTAGCTGTTAGTAGTATTCCTTTTTTTTTTTTTTTTTAGGGCTTGGTAATATGTAAGGATATGTTTAGTTGTTTTTAGAGAACACTACAATTACAGCCCCTACTTTATGCAGGACTACTCAGTCTCACACCTTACCTCGGATTCCCACAGATTTAACTTAAGGGAACCCTGATATGCTCATTGATCTGAGGGTCACTACAGCAGGGTTGCTGAGTGAAACCGGAACCTTCATGCAACAATAAATGCTTAAAGCAGAAAAGAGAGTAAGTCTTATAGGATTGACTGCAGCAGTAGTGAAAGAGTTAATTAGTGCAGGTGCCTTAATTCATACAGAGTTGCAATGGAAATAGTTTATGCAGCAGGCTTTAACAAACACACTGAAATTAACACAGTACTTTGATAAGTGAATAAGTCAACCTCTGGTCATTTTGTAAACCATACTTTGATAATGAATATTAATACTTTGCAGAGTTGTTCAATCAGAGTAATATAAGCTGTGGTAAACTTGAGGAAACAGATATAGTTTAAGTTAGAGCAAAACAGTTCATTTCAAGCACAATAGAGGTTAATTGCGTAAAGTTTGAAATATGCTTATGCAGTCCGATAATGAATAATGGTACTTTGAAATAATCTTTGTCACAGTTATTTGTTTGTAATTTGGTAAATAGCAGTAAAAAGGTTTAGTGCATATTTGATATCTGAAGCGAATATGGAAATCCAGCAAATGAGCGTTCCACAATATATAGCAAGTGAAAGAGAAATGAGGTTGCAGCAGTACACACAGTTCATAGAATACAAAATATATAGACTAGAAATATTGTAGATGATATTAGCACATAGCGATACAGTTACCACACAGCAACAAGACCTAGGAGTATCGCAGAGAGCCTGGCAGAGATCCGCGGCGGGAGAATGAGGAGCGTGACGTCACACGCTGCAGGGGAACAACCTCACTTCAGGAGAGAGACTGAGAAATCTCTTAGTGAACAAACGGAGCAAATCTTCAAGCACAAAAGAGAATCTGCAAGTTGATTCAAATAGGCAGATACTCAAGGAGAGCAATAAGTTGAGAATACAAAGTAGTATAAACGGCTAGGTCTCTTCTGAAGCAGCTTCACACTGAGCAACAAATTACCAAGCAATGAGTTCTGTTGGGAGGAGCCTTAAATAGGGGTAGTGAGTTGACATTCTTAAAGGCACAGTAGGAAAAGAGATAAATCCCTGACACATATCCTTTGGCTATATCAGACTCTTGCTAATATTTTCCCTCAAAACCTGTTCACTAAAGTGCTACCAACCAACCTGACTTGGGTATGAGAATGTTACAGCCAGATAAGGCTCAGTGGAGCATCCAGTCATAAATACCAATTTACCTGCCTACTTGATTCTGATTGGATACTTTGTTCAGCTGTACTCTAGTTGCTTTGACAAGCAGTTGTCAGTCACTACATCTTTAGTGACATGCGGCATAAAGAGATTTAGTAACATGCCGGTATTTCACCATACATATCAGACACAAAAATGATCTCTAACTACCGCCTTTCGACATTATTTTAATGCAGTCCCAAGAGCTAATTAACTCTTTCATTGCATTGGGATTAACCCCTTAGCTACAGTTATAGCACATCTTTTGGACACATAAGTTAAACATTCATATTTAATTAACTAACCTTACTAATGCACATTTTTATTAAAAACCACTTGTCAAATTCAGTTTTCAGTGCTGTTAAGAATATTGTAACATATTTTACAGTAAAAAAACCCCACATTTTTATAACTACCACAAAATAATTTTATAGTGTGATTATTTGTGCGTGTTGGCAAGGGCTAACCAAGGTTGTGCACTAGAAGCAAAGCTTGTTAGTTTGTTTTATGGGGGTTTTTCTGAAATACCCCTTACTGGCATAATCACAGCATTGGAAATAGTTCTTCCTATATGAAATAACAATATATTTAAATCTAGCTGAGAGAGAGTAATTAATTAGAGGGCTAGATTTGTAGATGACTGAGAGGTTGCCGAGTGCCTAATCTACTGGTCTACTTGGTCTTGCTCTTTGCCTGTTGTTTTCACAGACTCCATGATCCAGCTATTATCTCCAGCTATTATAAGCCCTGATGAAGCTGGAGAGGTGAAATGATCGTTGGCTCTACATCAATTATTCTATACGTCCTGATAGCCTTTGTGAGAGGAAGAACGGTTTGGGGCACGCACGCTGGCCTTATACGTGCATGAACAGCTTGTTTGCTACCATCTCTTCATTGGATGCCGTGGAAGTTGGCCCGATCTTTGTGAACCGTAGAATTGTGTGGAAGTGCACCTGCCTCTTATCTGCTGGCATTTGTGGTGGCTAATCCGGCTCTAGCTAGTAGTTTTAAGAGGAGAGCTCACACTGACACATTTATATCTGAGCTTGCGGTAAAGAGGCAAGGTGAGTTTATAGCCTTTTCGGGTGTGATCTGATACAGTCACAGATACCCCTAGCACATTGCCTTTTGTATGTTTTGACCCCATAGCATTATTAGGGTGTGTGTAAAAGCCGGATCCATGACTAATTTAGACAAATACATACAAATGTATTTGTTTCCCACACAAACACATCCAGACACTTCTGGATCCAACAACATTTTACTGCAAAACATTTAGGTCCTTTCAGAACCAACACTTTTTTACAGAAAAACAGCCGGATCCTGCGGGATCCATGCCTAATTTAGACAAATACACACAAATGTGTTTTCCATACAAACACATCCAGACACTTCTGTATCCAACAACATTTTACTCAAAAACATTTGGGTCTTTTCAAAACCAACACTTTTTTTTACAGAAAAACAGCCGGATCCTGCTGGATCCATGCCTAATTTAGACAAATACACACAAATTTAAGTGTTTTCCATACAAACACATCCAGACACTTCTGTATCCAACAACATTTTACTGCAAAACATTTGGGTCCTTTCAGAACCAGCACTTTATTACATTAAAACAGACGGATCCTGCCGGATCCATGCCTAATTTAGACAAATACACACAAATTTAAGTGTTTTCCACACAAACACATCCAGACACTTCTGGATCCAACAACATTTTACTGCAAAACATTTAGGTCCTTTCAGAACCAACACTTTTTTACAGAAAAACAGCCGGATCCTGCAGGATCCATGCCTAATTTAGACAAATACACACAAATGTGTTTTCCATACAAACACATCCAGACACTTCTGTACCCAACAACATTTTACTCAAAAACATTTGGGTCTTTTCAAAACCAACACTTTTTTTTACAGAAAAACAGCCGGATCCTGCCGGATCCATGCCTAATTTAGACAAATACACACAAATTTAAGTGTTTTCCATACAAACACATCCAGACACTTCTGTATCCAACAACATTTTACTGCAAAACATTTGGGTCCTTTCAGAACCAGCACTTTATTACATTAAAACAGACAGATCCTGCCGGATCCATGCCTAATTTAGACAAATACACACAAATTTAAGTGTTTTCCACACAAACACATTCAGACACTTCTGGATCCATAAATATTTTACACAAACTTTTGAGTCCTTTCAGAACCAACACTTCTTTTCAGAAAAAAAGACAGATCCTGCTGTATCCATGCCTTATTTAGACAGATATACACAAATTTAAGTGTTTTCCACACAAACACATCCAGACACTTCTGTATCCTTCAATATTTTACACCTAAACATCTGTGTCCTTTTAGAACCAACCTTTTTTTTTTGCTTCAAAACAGCCGGATCCTGTCAGATTCATGTCTAATTTAGACAGATATTCTCAAATTTAAATATTTTTTATACAAACACATCCAGACACTGGATCCAATAATATTTTACACAAAAGTCCTTTCAGAACCAACACTTTTTCACAGAAAAACCACCGGATCCTGCCGGATCCATGCCTAATTTATGCAGATATACACAAATGTAAGTATTTTCCACACAAATACATCCAGATACTTGTGGATCCATCAATATTTTACAAAAAAACATCTGGTCCCTTTAAGAACCAACACTTTTTTACACAAAAACAGCCAGATCCTGCCGGATCCATGTCTAATTTAGACAGATATACACAAATACCTCCAGATACTTCTGGATCCATCACTATTTTACACAAAACCATCTGGGTCCTTTCAGAACAAACACATTTTTTTTACACAAAAATAATCTCATCCTGCGATATCCATGTCTTATTTAGACAGATATACACAAATTTAATTTTTGTCCAAACAAACACATCCATCTAGGTCCTTTCAGAACCAACAGTTTTTTTTACAGAAAAACAGCAAAACTGTTGGTTATGAAAGGACCCAAATGTTTTTGTGTAAAATATTGATAGATCCAGAAGTGTATGGATGTGTTTGTGTGGAAAAAAAATAAATTTGTGTGTATCTGTCTAAATTAGGCATGGATCCGGTAGGATCCGGCTGTTTTTCTGTAAAAAATATGTTGGTTCTGAAAGGCCCCGAATGTTTTGCAGTGAAATGTTGTTGGATCCAGAAGTGTCTGGATGTGTTTTTGTGGAAAACACTTAAATTTGTGTGTATTTTTCTAAATTAGGCATGGATCCGGCAGGATCCGGCTTTTACCCGCACCCGCATTATTACAGCTTGCCACCAACTTGGATTGAATGACACATAGGATTTTCACTAATTTATCTTAGGTTGTAATCGCATCCTATTGAGGAGCTCAATTTGCTGGAACATAATTTTTTTTTTATACGTAATGTTTTTTGTTATTTTAGGGTAAGCTTAGGTTTTAATTTAATTTTACAGGTAAGCTCTTATTTCTTTTAATGTAGTTAAAATATTTTTAAGTTAATTTATGGGTATTTTATTTGGGGTTAAGTTAGGGGGTGTTTGGTTGGGGGGTTTAGATGTTATTTACTTTGCGGGGGATGGCGGTTTAGGGGTTAATAGTTTATATAGTTAGTTTGTGTTGTGGGGGTGGCGGTTTAGCGGTTGATAGTTTACTTAGATAGTTTGCAATGTGGGGGTGGGGGTGGTGGTGGTGGTGGTGGTTTAGGGGTTAATCGTTTATTTAGATACTTTGCGATGTGAGGGGATGGCAGATTAGGGGTTATTGGGCTAGGGGCTTATGGTAGGGTGTTTCTATGGGGGAACACATGCACATGCTTCTCGGGCTACCGCTAGCACAAAATAATGATTTTTTTCAACTTGTAATACGAGCAGGATCCTGAAAAACGAAAAAAGCATTTCGCTAGCAGTGTTTTCGCTAGCAAAAAATTTAGATTTACTGCGGCACTCGTAATCTCGCCCTAAGTTTCTAGTTGAAGTATTTTGTTTTATGCAAAGTTGCCTATAGACATTTACTGATTTGTCGTTAATTTGAGGTCACTGTTGTGAATAATTTTATCTATTAATTTACATAAATTTCTACATATATATTGGTTACCTCTAGAACATATTGTGACAAGCAGTTGGGTTCAGCGTGCTAACAACTGGAGGTCAGATAGCGCACGTGAGCTAAATCCCTCACATAATAGTCTCATCTGGAGTGTGCTGAATATCTCATGCCATGGCTATCGCTTGAGCACTAACCCGGATGTGCTCTAATCTGAAGGTGCACACACACGTATATATATATATATATATATATACACGTATATAGCAATAGTGGAGAAGCGCACTCCCAGGGTGCAAAAAGCCTTAATAAACACAGTCCAGCAATAGCACTCACTGAATTTAAGTCACAGAAAACTTTATTGTGAACGTTTTCGGAGCATCCACTCCTTCCTCAGACCGAAAACGTTCACAATAAAGTTTGCTGTGACTTAAATCCAGAGAGTGCTATTGCTGGACTGTGTTTATACACGTATATATGTATATATATGTGTGCGTATATATATACTGTATATATATATATATATATATTTATATATACACATACACTACAATATCCCTTTAAATCACTGTTCAAACATTTACATTAATAATAAAAATATTTTTTATATTTAAAATATATATGTGTGTATATGTATGTACATGTGTGTGTGTATATATGTATATATATATATAAGTATATGTATGTACATGTGCATATGTGTCTGTATGTATGTACGTATGTATGTGTGTCTGTATGTATGTACGTATGTATGTGTGTCTGTATGTATGTAAATATGTTTGTGTGTGTGTGTGTATCTGTGTGTATATGTATGTTGTTGTGTCTATATGTATGTTTGTGTGCGTGTGTCTGCATGTGTTTGTGTTTATTAGTTTGTGTGTGTGTATATATGTATATATGTATATATGTATATGTATGTACATGTGCATATGTGTCTGTATGTATCTACGTATGTATGTATGTGTGTCTGTATGTATGTAAATATGTTTGTGTGTGTGTGTGTATCTGTGTGTATATGTATGTTTTTGTGTCTATATGTATGTTTGTGTGCGTGTGTCTGCATGTGTTTGTTTGTGTTTATTAGTTTGTGTGTGTGTATGTACAATATCTCACAAAAGTGAGTACACCCATCACATTTTTGTAAATATTTTATTATATCTTTTCATGTGACAACACTGAAGAAATGTCACTTTGCTACAATGTAAAGTAGTGAGTGTACAGCCTGTATAACAGTGTAAATGTGCTGTCCCCTCAAAAGGCTCAACACACAGCCATTAATGTCTAAACCGTTAGCAACAAAAGTGAGTACACCCCTAAGTGGGAATGTCCAAATTGGGCCCCATTAGCCATTTTCCCTCCCCGGTGTCATGTGACTCATTAGTGTTACAAGGTCTCAGATGTGAATGGGGAGCAGGTGTGTTAAATTTGGTGCTATCAAATTGGTCTGCATGGCTGTCGTCCCTGAAGGAAGCCTCTTCTAAAGATGATGCACAAGAAAGCCTGCAAACAGTTTGCTGAAGACAAGCAGACTAAGGACATGGATTACTGGAACCATGTCCTGTGGTCCGATGAGACCAAGATAAACTTATTTGGTTCAGATGGTGTCAAGCGAGTGTGGCGGCAACCAGGTGAGGAGTACAAAGACAAGTGTGTCTTTCCTACAGTCAAGCATGGTGGTGGGAGTGTCACGTTCTGGACCTGCATGAGTGCTGCCGGCACTGGGGAGTTACAGTTCATTGAGGGAACCATGAAGGCCAACATGTACTGTGACATACTGAAGCAGAGCATAATCCCCTCCCTTCTGAGTCTGGGCCGTAGGGCAGTATTCCAACATGATAACGAAGAGTGTCTTCCTTTTTCAAGTCTGAAGCAATACTGACCAGCCCAATTCGCCCGCCTATGCTCGCCTCACATCGCCGCCGCGGACCTGAAAAATTTCGCCTAAGTTATCAAATAAAGCTGTCAAAAAGCCGCAGGGCGATGAGCAGCGGACTGTGAGAGTTATCACTCATCCGATCTCGCTGCTCTTCGGCTTTTTCCCAGCTTTATTGCTAGCCTGTCACTAAGCACTCACACTAACTACACTGTTCTACCCCCTATACCGGCGCCCCCGGAGCCCCCCGCAACTAAATAAAGTTATTAACCCCTAAACCGCCGCTCCTAGACCCTGCCGCAACTCTGATAAATGTATTAACCCCTAAACCGCTGCTCCTAGACCCTGCCGCAACTCTGATAAATGTATTAACCCCTAAACCGCCGCTCCCGGACACCGCTGCCACCTACATTATACCTATTAACCCCTATCCTGCCCCCCCTACACCGTCGCCACCTATAATAAATTTATTAACCCCTATCCTGCCCCCCACTACACCGCCGCCACTGTAATAAATTTATTAACCCCTAAACCTAAGTCTAACACTAACCCTAACAACCCCCTAACTTAAATATTAATTAAATAAATCTAAATAATATTTCTATTATGAACTAAATTAATCCTATTTAAAACTAAATACTTACCTTTAAAATAAACCCTAATATAGCTACAATATAAATTATAATTATATTGTAGCTATCTTAGGATTTATTTTTATTTTACAGGTAACTTTCAATTTATTTTAACTAGGTACAATAGCTATTAAATAGTTATTAACTATTTAATAGCTACCTAGCTAAAATAAAGAGAAATTTACCTGTAAAATAAAGCTAACCTAAGTTACAATTACACCTAACACTACACTATACTTTAATAAATTATTCCTATTTAAAACTAAATACTTACCTTTAAAATAAACCCTTATATAGCTACAATATAAATAATAATTATATTGTAGCTATCTTAGGATTTATTTTAATTTTACAGGTAACTTTTTGTATTTATTTTAGCTAGTTAGAATAGTTATTAAATAGTTATTAACTATTTAATAACTATCTAGCTAAAATAAATACAAAATTACCTGTAAAATAAATCCTAACCTAAGTTACAATTAAAACTAAAACTACACTATCATTAAATAAATTAAATAAATTACCTACAAATAACTACAATTAAATACAATTACATAAACTAACTAAAGTACAAAAAATAAAAAAAGCTAAGTTACAAAAAATAAAAAAAATAGGTTACAAACATTTTAAAAATATTACAACAATTTTAAGCTACTTACACCTAATCTAAGCCCCCTAATAAAATAACAAACCCCCCCAAAATAAAAAAATGCCCTACCCTATTCTAAATTAAAAAAGTTCAAAGCTCTTTTACCTCACCAGCCCTTAAAATGGCCATTTGTGGGGCATGCCCCAAAGAATTCAGCTCTTTTGCCTGTAAAAGAAAAATACAACCCCCCCAACATTAAAACCCACCACCCACATACCCCTAATCTAACCCAAACCCCCCTTAAAATAACCAAACACTAATCCCCTGAAGATCATCCTACCTTTAGTCGTCTTCACTCAGCCGAGCCACAAATGGAACTGAAGAGGAGACCCGGACCGGCAGAAGTGATCCTCCAAGCGGCGCTGAAGAAATCTTCCATCCGATGAAGTGATCCTCCAAGCGGCGCTGAAAAAGTCTTCCATCCGGGCGATGTCATCTTCCAAGAGGCGCTGAAGAAGTCTTCTATCCGGGCGATGTCATCTTCCAAGCCGGGTCTTGAATCTTCATCCCGCCGACGCGGAACATCCTTCTTTACCGACGGACTACCGACGAATGAAGGCTCCTTTAAGGGACGTCATCCAAGATGGCGTCCCTTCAATTCCGATTGGCTGATAGGATTCTATCAGCCAATTGGAATTAAGGTAGGAAAAATCTGATTGGCTGATTGAATCAGCCAATCAGATTCAAGTTCAATCCGATTGGCTGATCCAATCAGCCAATCAAATTGAGCTCGCATTCTATTGGCTGTTTCGATCAGCTTTCGATGAGCTTGAATCTGATTGGCTGATTCAATCAGCCAATCAGATTTTTCCTACCTTATTTCCGATTGGCTGATAGAATCCTATCAGCCAATCGGAATTGAAGGGACGCCATCTTGGATGACGTCCCTTAAAGGAGCCTTCATTCGTCGGTAGTCCGTCGGTAAAGAAGGATGTTCCGCGTCGGCGGGATGAAGATTCAAGACCCGGCTTGGAAGATGACATCGCCCGGATAGAAGACTTCTTCAGCGCCTCTTGGAAGATAACATCGCCCGGATGGAAGACTTTTTCAGCGCCGCTTGGAGGATCACTTCATCGGATGGAAGATTTCTTCAGCGCCGCTTGGAGGATCACTTCTGCCGGTCCGGGTCTCCTCTTCAGTTTCATCGGTGGCTCTGCTGAGTGAAGACGACTAAAGGTAGGATGATCTTCAGGGGATTAGTGTTAGGTTATTTTAAGGGGGGTTTGGGTTAGATTAGGGGTATGTGGGTGGTGGGTTTTAATGTTGGGGGGGTTGTATTTTTCTTTTACAGGCAAAAGAGCTGAATTCTTTGGGGCATGCCCCACAAATGGCCCTTTTAAGGGCTGGTAAGGTAAAAGAGCTTTGAACTTTTTTAATTTAGAATAGGGTAGGGCATTTTTTTATTTTGGGGGGTTTGTTATTTTATTAGGGGGCTTAGATTAGGTGTAAGTAGCTTAAAATTGTTGTAATATTTTTAAAATGTTTGTAACCTATTTTTTTTATTTTTTGTATCTTAGCTTTTTTTATTTTTTGTACTTTAGTTAGTTTATGTAATTGTATTTAATTGTAGTTATTTGTAGGTAATTTATTTAATTTATTTAATGATAGTGTAGTGTTAGGTTTAATTGTAACTTAGGTTAGGATTTATTTTACAGGTGATTTTGTATTTCTTTTAGCTAGGTAGTTATTAAATAGTTAATAACTATTTAATAACTATTCTAACTAGCTAAAATAAATACAAAGTTACCTGTAAAATAAATATAATTCCTAAAATAGCTACAATGTAATAATTAATTACATTGTAGCTATCTTAGGGTTTATTTTACAGGTAAGTATTTAGTTTTAAATAGGAATAATTTAGTTCATAATAGAAATATTATTTAGATTTATTTAATTAATATTTAAGTTAGGGGGGTGTTAGGGTTAGTGTTAGACTTAGGTTTAGGGGTTAATAATTTTATTACAGTGGCGGCGGTGTAGTGGGGGGCAGGATAGGGGTTAATAAATGTATTATAGGTGGCGACGGTGTAGGGGGGGCAGATTAGGGGTTAATAAATTTAATATAGGTTGCGGTGGGCTCCGGGAGCGGCGGTTTATGGGTTAATATGTATAGAGTAGCTTGCGGTGGGCTCCGGGAGCGGCGGTTTAGGGGTTAATATGTATAGAGTAGCTTGCGGTGGGCTCCGGGAGTGGCGGTTTAGGGGTAATAACTTTATTTAGTTGCGGCGGTGTGAGGGGGGGGACAGATTAGGGGTGTTTAGACTCGGGGTACATGTTAGGGTGTTAGGTGTAGACAGTTCCCATAGGAATCAATGGGATGTCTGGCAGCAGCGAACTTGTACTTTCGCTATGGTCAGACTCCCATTGATTCCTATGGGATCCGCCGCCTCCAGGGTGGCGGTTTGAAAACCAGGTACGCTGGGCCGGAAAAGTGCCGAGCGTACCTGCTAGTTTTTTGATAACTAGCAAAAGTAGTCAGATTGTGCCGCACTTGTGTGCGGAACATCTGGAGTGACGTAAGAATTGATCTGTGTCGGACTGAGTCCAGCGGATTGAAGTTTACGTCACAAAATTCTACTTTTGCCGGTCTCTAGCCTTTGATAACTAAGGCAAATCAGCCTCGCCACAAATACGCTGCGGAATTCCAGCGTATTTGAGGTTGACGGCTTGATAACTAGGCCCCAATATCATAGAACATAGGCTAAAAAAACTAAGTGTTACACGGGTATGAATGCAGGGGAAGGAGGGGTGTCTTAAAAATCATGTTTAGGAGACATGTTTAGGAGACAGGCAGATAGTGTAAGTTAAAGATTAAAGGCAGGGGAAATCTATGGTAAATAATACACAAAGCATATACTGACATAAAGTTAAATATCAACAAAGATTCCATATGAATAAAGATGGGAAATTAGGTATACAGGGGAATATAAAATAGTCAAAAAAAGGAGAAAGGAAAAAAAAGGGGAATAATATTATTGACAAAAGTGTGGACATAGGCTTACCTGCGTACCTATGCATAGAGAGTGTGGAATATACAATGTAATTGACTAAAGTATATGAAAGTACATTACAAAAAAAAATTGATAATGGGTTAAGAAACCAGAGTCCACATTTAGTCCAGAATTTAGCAAGCTGAAGTGCATTATCATTTTCATTTCAAAGGTTTTTCTTTCCATGGTGTTTTTGAAGTTGCCTCTGAGAATCTTGATTTTGAGGTTTTGGATGGAGTGGTCAGGTTTGGTGAAATGGTGTCCAACAGGGGTACAGTATTTTGTTTCACAGTGGTTTTTTATTGAGTGTCTGTGTAAGTTCATCCGAAGGTGCAGTTGTTGGCTTGTTTCTCCAATATAACATCCCACTTCACATGCAGTGCAATGTATCATGTATACCACATTTGCAGATATACATGAATATGCCCCTTTAATGTTATAGGATATGCTCTTGTGATTAGCTGTGCTGCTTTCACAAATGTGTTGACATAGTTTGCAGAGAGCTTTGTTGCAGCGCTTGGTTCCATTCTGAGTGTTCTTTTTATCTAGGGGTAGCTTTCTGTCGACCAGTTTCTGTTTTAGGTTGGGTGGTTGTCTGAGTGCCAGGATTGGGGGTTTTGGAAAGATTTTTTTGAGTGTGGGATCCTCTAAGAGTAGTGGCTGTAATATATATATACATATACATATATATATATATATATATATATATATATATATATATATATATATATATATATATATATGTGTGTGTATATATATATATATATATATATATATATATATATATATATATATATATGTGTGTGTGTGTATATATATATATATATATATGAGTGTGTGTGTATATATATATATATATGTGTGTGTGTGTGTATGTATATATATATATATATATATATATATATGTGTGTGTGAAATAAATTATTTATTTATTTAATATATTATATATGTATATTGTTATGCATTTATTCTAGCTCTGACTCTTTACTTCAGGTCTTCAGTCGCACTAAATACATAGCTTACTATGTATAATATGGCTGATGATAGTGCTACCCTCTGAAAGTATAGAGTGGGCAAAAAAATTGTAAGGCCAGATTTTGTGCTGTTCTTAGCTCTGGGTTGCATTATGCATAGCTTGCCCTGTGCTATCCATAGCTTGCCCTGTACTATCCATAGCTTGCCCTGTGCTATCCATAGCTCCCTCTGTGCTATCCATAGCTCGTTCTGTGCTATTGATATCTCCCCCTGTGCTATACATAGCTTGCCCTGTGCTATTGATAGATCCCCCTGTGTTATCCATAGCTCCTCCTGTGCTATCCATAGCTCCCCCTGTGCTATCCATAGCTCGTTCTGTGCTATTGATATCTCCCCCTGTGCTATACATAGCTTGCCCTGTGCTATTGATAGATCCCCCTGTGTTATCCATAGCTCCTCCTGTGCTATCCATAGCCCCCCCTGTGCTATCCATAGCTCACCCTGTACTATCCATAGCTCACCCTGTGCTATACATAGCTTGCCCTGTGCTATTAATAGCTCCCCCTGTGCTATCCATAGCTCCCCCTGTGTTATCCATAGCTCCCTCGTGCTATCCATAGCTCCCCCTGTGCTATCCATAGCTCCCCCTGTGCTATCGTTAGCTCGCCCTGTGATAGCGATAGCTCGCCCTGTGATATAGATAGCTCGCCCTGTGCTATCAATAGCTAGTTCTGTGTTATTGATAGCTCGCCCTTTGATTTTGAAAACTCCCACTGTGATATCGATAGCTCGTTCTGTGTTATTGATAGCTCCCCCTGTGATATCAATAGCTCGTTCTGTGTTATTGATAGCTCACCCTGTGATATCGATAGCTCATCCTGTGTTATTGGTAGCTCACCCTGTGATATTAATAACTCGCCTTGTATTATCCATAGCTCACCCTGTGCTATCCATAGTTCATTCTGTGCTATCGATAGCTTGCTCTGTGATATTGATAGCTTGCCCTGGGTGAGACTGATAACTCGTTATGTGTTATTGATAGCTCGAACTGTGATATTGATAGCTCACCCTGTGATATTGATAGCTCACCCTGTGATTTTGATAGCTCACCCTGTGATTTTGATAGCTCACCCTGTGATTTTGATAGCTCACCCTGTGATTTTGAAAGCTCCTTCTGTGCTATTGATAGCTCTTTCTGTATTATTTATAGCTCACCCTGTGCTATCCATAGCTCACCCTGTGCTATTGATAGCTTGCCCTGTGATATTGATAGCTCACCCTGTGATATTGATAGCTCACCCTGTGATATTGATAGCTCACCCTGTGATATTGATAGCTCGCCCTGTGATATTGATAGCTCGCCCTGTGATTTTGATAGCTCACCCTGTGATTTTGATAGCTCACCCTGTGATTTTGAAAGCTCCTTCTGTGCTATTGATAGCTCTTTCTGTGCTATCCATAGCTCACCCTGTGCTATCCATAGCTCGCCCTGTGCTATCCATAGCTCGCCCTGCGCCATCCATAGCTCACCCTGTGCTATCCATAGCTCACTCTGTGCCATCCATAGCTCGCCCTGTGCTATCTATAGCTTGCCCTGTACTATCTATAGCTTGCCCTGTGCTATCAATAGCTTGCCCTGAGTGAAATTGATAGCTCGCCCTGAGTGAGATTGATAGCTCGTTATGTGTTATTGATTGCTCACACTGTAATATCGATAGCCCACCCTGTGCTATCCATAGCTCACCCTGTACTATCCATAGCTCACCCTGTGCTATCCATAGCTCACCCTGTACTATCAATAGCTCACCCTGTACTATCCATAGCTCACCCTGTGCTATCCATAGCTCACCCTGTACTATCCATAGCTCACCCTGTGCTATCCATAGCTCACCCTGTACTATCCATAGCTCACCCTGTACTATCCATAGCTCACCCTGTGCTATCCATAGCTTGCCCTGTGCTATAAATAGCTCGCCCTGTGCTATCCATAGCTTACCCTGTGCTATCCATAGCTTACCCTGTGCTATCCATAGCTTGCCCTGAGTGAGATTGATAGCTTGCCCTGAGTGAGATTGATAGCTTGCCCTGAGTGAGATTGATAGCTTGCCCTGAGTGAGATTGATAGCTCATTATGTGTTATTGATTGCTCGCAATGTGATATTGATAGCTCGCCCTGTGATTTTGAAAGCTCGCCTTGTGCTATCAAGAGCTCGCCCATTTTTATCTAGGCATAAATAAACTTATATTATGAAAAGAAGAGTGGCGCTCTATAGGAATTAGAGCATATGAGAGTAAAATATCCGAAAGAGATGTAATATATAACAATAAATATTTAATAATTTGCTAGGGTTTTTTTCGTATAAAAATGTTCCAATGTAAAATGAATAATAAACTTATTCCAGACAGTTCCCATAGGAATCAATGGGATGTCTGGCAGCAGCGAACTTGTACTTTCGCTATGGTCAGACTCCCATTGATTCCTATGGGATCCGCCGCCTCCAGGGTGGCGGTTTGAAAACCAGGTACGCTGGGCCGGAAAAGTGCCGAGCGTACCTGCTAGTTTTTTGATAACTAGCAAAAGTAGTCAGATTGTGCCGCACTTGTGTGCGGAACATCTGGAGTGACGTAAGAATTGATCTGTGTCGGACTGAGTCCAGCGGATTGAAGTTTACGTCACAAAATTCTACTTTTGCCGGTCTCTAGCCTTTGATAACTAAGGCAAATCAGCCTCGCCACAAATACGCTGCGGAATTCCAGCGTATTTGAGGTTGACGGCTTGATAACTAGGCCCCAATATCATAGAACATAGGCTAAAAAAACTAAGTGTTACACGGGTATGAATGCAGGGGAAGGAGGGGTGTCTTAAAAATCATGTTTAGGAGACATGTTTAGGAGACAGGCAGATAGTGTAAGTTAAAGATTAAAGGCAGGGGAAATCTATGGTAAATAATACACAAAGCATATACTGACATAAAGTTAAATATCAACAAAGATTCCATATGAATAAAGATGGGAAATTAGGTATACAGGGGAATATAAAATAGTCAAAAAAAGGAGAAAGGAAAAAAAAGGGGAATAATATTATTGACAAAAGTGTGGACATAGGCTTACCTGCGTACCTATGCATAGAGAGTGTGGAATATACAATGTAATTGACTAAAGTATATGAAAGTACATTACAAAAAAAAATTGATAATGGGTTAAGAAACCAGAGTCCACATTTAGTCCAGAATTTAGCAAGCTGAAGTGCATTATCATTTTCATTTCAAAGGTTTTTCTTTCCATGGTGTTTTTGAAGTTGCCTCTGAGAATCTTGATTTTGAGGTTTTGGATGGAGTGGTCAGGTTTGGTGAAATGGTGTCCAACAGGGGTACAGTATTTTGTTTCACAGTGGTTTTTTATTGAGTGTCTGTGTAAGTTCATCCGAAGGTGCAGTTGTTGGCTTGTTTCTCCAATATAACATCCCACTTCACATGCAGTGCAATGTATCATGTATACCACATTTGCAGATATACATGAATATGCCCCTTTAATGTTATAGGATATGCTCTTGTGATTAGCTGTGCTGCTTTCACAAATGTGTTGACATAGTTTGCAGAGAGCTTTGTTGCAGCGCTTGGTTCCATTCTGAGTGTTCTTTTTATCTAGGGGTAGCTTTCTGTCGACCAGTTTCTGTTTTAGGTTGGGTGGTTGTCTGAGTGCCAGGATTGGGGGTTTTGGAAAGATTTTTTTGAGTGTGGGATCCTCTAAGAGTAGTGGCTGTAATATATATATACATATATATATATATATATATATATATATATATATATATATATATATATATATATATGTGTGTGTATATATATATATATATATATATATATATATATGTGTGTGTGTGTATATATATATATATATATATGAGTGTGTGTGTATATATATATATATATGTGTGTGTGTGTGTATGTATATATATATATATATATATATATGTGTGTGTGAAATAAATTATTTATTTATTTAATATATTATATATGTATATTGTTATGCATTTATTCTAGCTCTGACTCTTTACTTCAGGTCTTCAGTCGCACTAAATACATAGCTTACTATGTATAATATGGCTGATGATAGTGCTACCCTCTGAAAGTATAGAGTGGGCAAAAAAATTGTAAGGCCAGATTTTGTGCTGTTCTTAGCTCTGGGTTGCATTATGCATAGCTTGCCCTGTGCTATCCATAGCTTGCCCTGTACTATCCATAGCTTGCCCTGTGCTATCCATAGCTCCCTCTGTGCTATCCATAGCTCGTTCTGTGCTATTGATATCTCCCCCTGTGCTATACATAGCTTGCCCTGTGCTATTGATAGATCCCCCTGTGTTATCCATAGCTCCTCCTGTGCTATCCATAGCTCCCCCTGTGCTATCCATAGCTCGTTCTGTGCTATTGATATCTCCCCCTGTGCTATACATAGCTTGCCCTGTGCTATTGATAGATCCCCCTGTGTTATCCATAGCTCCTCCTGTGCTATCCATAGCCCCCCCTGTGCTATCCATAGCTCACCCTGTACTATCCATAGCTCACCCTGTGCTATACATAGCTTGCCCTGTGCTATTAATAGCTCCCCCTGTGCTATCCATAGCTCCCCCTGTGTTATCCATAGCTCCCTCGTGCTATCCATAGCTCCCCCTGTGCTATCCATAGCTCCCCCTGTGCTATCGTTAGCTCGCCCTGTGATAGCGATAGCTCGCCCTGTGATATAGATAGCTCGCCCTGTGCTATCAATAGCTAGTTCTGTGTTATTGATAGCTCGCCCTTTGATTTTGAAAACTCCCACTGTGATATCGATAGCTCGTTCTGTGTTATTGATAGCTCCCCCTGTGATATCAATAGTTCGTTCTGTGTTATTGATAGCTCACCCTGTGATATCGATAGCTCATCCTGTGTTATTGGTAGCTCACCCTGTGATATTAATAACTCGCCTTGTATTATCCATAGCTCACCCTGTGCTATCCATAGTTCATTCTGTGCTATCGATAGCTTGCTCTGTGATATTGATAGCTTGCCCTGGGTGAGACTGATAACTCGTTATGTGTTATTGATAGCTCGAACTGTGATATTGATAGCTCACCCTGTGATATTGATAGCTCACCCTGTGATTTTGATAGCTCACCCTGTGATTTTGATAGCTCACCCTGTGATTTTGATAGCTCACCCTGTGATTTTGAAAGCTCCTTCTGTGCTATTGATAGCTCTTTCTGTATTATTTATAGCTCACCCTGTGCTATCCATAGCTCACCCTGTGCTATTGATAGCTTGCCCTGTGATATTGATAGCTCACCCTGTGATATTGATAGCTCACCCTGTGATATTGATAGCTCACCCTGTGATATTGATAGCTCGCCCTGTGATATTGATAGCTCGCCCTGTGATTTTGATAGCTCACCCTGTGATTTTGATAGCTCACCCTGTGATTTTGAAAGCTCCTTCTGTGCTATTGATAGCTCTTTCTGTGCTATCCATAGCTCACCCTGTGCTATCCATAGCTCGCCCTGTGCTATCCATAGCTCGCCCTGCGCCATCCATAGCTCACCCTGTGCTATCCATAGCTCACTCTGTGCCATCCATAGCTCGCCCTGTGCTATCTATAGCTTGCCCTGTACTATCTATAGCTTGCCCTGTGCTATCAATAGCTTGCCCTGAGTGAAATTGATAGCTCGCCCTGAGTGAGATTGATAGCTCGTTATGTGTTATTGATTGCTCACACTGTAATATCGATAGCCCACCCTGTGCTATCCATAGCTCACCCTGTACTATCCATAGCTCACCCTGTGCTATCCATAGCTCACCCTGTACTATCAATAGCTCACCCTGTACTATCCATAGCTCACCCTGTGCTATCCATAGCTCACCCTGTACTATCCATAGCTCACCCTGTGCTATCCATAGCTCACCCTGTACTATCCATAGCTCACCCTGTACTATCCATAGCTCACCCTGTGCTATCCATAGCTTGCCCTGTGCTATAAATAGCTCGCCCTGTGCTATCCATAGCTTACCCTGTGCTATCCATAGCTTACCCTGTGCTATCCATAGCTTGCCCTGAGTGAGATTGATAGCTTGCCCTGAGTGAGATTGATAGCTTGCCCTGAGTGAGATTGATAGCTTGCCCTGAGTGAGATTGATAGCTCATTATGTGTTATTGATTGCTCGCAATGTGATATTGATAGCTCGCCCTGTGATTTTGAAAGCTCGCCTTGTGCTATCAAGAGCTCGCCCATTTTTATCTAGGCATAAATAAACTTATATTATGAAAAGAAGAGTGGCGCTCTATAGGAATTAGAGCATATGAGAGTAAAATATCCGAAAGAGATGTAATATATAACAATAAATATTTAATAATTTGCTAGGGTTTTTTTCGTATAAAAATGTTCCAATGTAAAATGAATAATAAACTTATTCCATCAGTTAAAAATACCGTAATACAGTTCAGACAATATTAAAATATGTGGTTAATAAAAAAACAAAAAGAGTGTGGCCACAGCTCTATATTCGACTTATCTCATATATATAATAAAATGAATTAAAATTGATTACAGGACAAAGTGATTTATCATACGTGGATCATACACAGTAAAAAATGTCTTTGTATCGTCACAAAAAAAGTGTCTTTATATCCTGATGTTAAGATCACAGACGTTGGATATCTATATAGTTTGTCTCAAGTTTTTGCAAAAAGACCATTATAATAGTAGATAAAGTGTTTGCTTTAACAAGCAATATACATTCTTAGGGTACTTTTTTAGATCTGTCTTACCAGACCTCTGATGCGGCTCTCTGACTGATTGTTACATGTAATTGTTGTTGTCAGTGTGGTCAAAAATAAGTGCTCCTCTCTGTGTTCCTTTAGCTGTTAGTGACTTCAGATCTCTCCTTAATCATTGTGGATTACAAATATACTACCGCCATCTAAGGAGGCGATAGATTGTCTGACACAGAGTTGCAACTCTTCTTTTTTTTTAATTTCGGGTTAAGATCTGCCTTCGACATACTGGTTACCCGATAGGCTGACTGAAGGTCAGGTTATCCTCTAAGATACTAACGGCTAAACACTGACTACAACGATACTCGTAACAATCAGTCAGAGAGCCAACACTTTATCTACTATTATAATGGTCTATATGCAAAAACTTTGAGACAAACTCATATGCTCTACTTCCTATAGAGTGACACTTCTTTTCATAATCCAGTTTTCTATTTTACCGTGCTTGGGAGAATCACAGTGTATTTTAGAGTGAGCTTTGGGAGAGTATTAATAGAACTTGAGCTAAGGGTGTCCACATTCTACTTATTGCATAAATAAACTTACACTTTTAGGAAATTGTAGGCAGACTTTTTGGGCCCATAGTTAATATCTGCTGTCAAAATCTGTTTCTGTGTTACGCAACAATGTCCCAGAGCCCTGATGAGTCGTCTCGCTACTTTTGCAGAGGTTTTAGCTTGAAATGTTTTTGAATAGCTAGTTAATGGTTACTCTTACTTAATAAAGGCACAGTAAACAACTTGTAAGTACAAGACAATTCTGCTGTGTCGCTATAGAACATATCAGCCAAGTCTTAATGTATTAAAACAAATAAACATTCTTTTATCGCAATTATTTTTCAATAGCCAAACTCCACCCACCATATATGGAGGAGCCAATCTGGGCTTTAGTCCTCAGACAACAAGGCTAACCACTGTCATTATGTTAGTATGAAATGCATTTATATGTAGTTGTTATTAGTTAAGGCCATTTAGGGACAGATATGTAGCAGCATCAGCAATCTCTCAATTTTTATAGCTAAACGACATAAAAATGGGACAAATAAATGTCAGGATATCTGTGAGTGTTATTAAATAATATATATATATTTATCTACACATATATATATTGAAATAGATATCATATATGAAGCTATTTGTATCAGTTATTACTGTAACATTACAATTCTCTCTATCAAATGGTCTGAGTTTGTAACACAACCCCCCTTTCTTGTTGTCAAGGACACATTGCAAACCTTTGTCCCAATTCATCAAAGGATTTGCTTTTAAAGTAATCTTAGCATATAACACTCTCAAGTTTGAAAGCCCATATATGGAGCTTCCTGCCCAAGATGTATAATAAAGTTACAGACCCCCTGTAGACAACAGTCGCTTAGTCTGAACTGATATTTGAATAAACCAAGATTCTGAGGGATTGTAGCTCTTATCATCTAAATGTTAAATACCCCATACTGAGTTCAAATACACGAAGCTCAGCTGTACGTCTTAATGGAAAATAGCAGGAGAAAACAGAGAAACATCTTTAACCCTGTGAGTGTTGAAAGCATATAAGAATTTAAATCTTGATTTTAAAAGGAGAAGTTAGAATTTCATATAAAATTAAATTGTGTAATTTTCAAATATTTAATGTGTACCGCAGACTGCCTGAATAATATATATAATGATCTAAGAGATACATCACATGTTATGTACTGTGTTGGATATAATTAATTAAAAATAAATAAATAACTGCATTGGTGTGTATAAGTGTTTGTCTTATTTCAAAATAACATTTTCTTTTTCCAGGAGTCTACTAAACATTACAGGGAAGAACCTGATGTGAAGATGAGGTTTCTAAATAAGATGGTGACTAGGAAATGAAATATGTACCAGTATATCAAATGAACTGATATACAAAATACGTCAGATAAACATATATATTTTATTGTTTCATACTATTAGTCCACTCATAAAAATGTAACTTTAAAGGCATCTCCTAAAATATTATAAGTAGTATATCATGTTTAGTATGAAAATACTCAAGGGAAATTAGTATAAAATAATCCCATATATATTGAACATATAATTTATTAATGCTTGAAATTATAGGTGTGTTTAATGAACATATTGAGGTATATATCAGTTAAGCTGTAGCAGTGTTGAAAATGAATATGTTTTTAATGCCTATGTCGCCCTCTGGTGGTTTATGCGAGTTGCAAATACCTTTCTTATTTATGAGGGTGAACTGGATTAATCTGAAAAAGCTGAAATTTGCAAATTGGTCTTGTGGTGATGTATGTAGTTTTGTAATTCAATGTTTTAAAACTAAGACATTCATTGTTGCTACAGTTTAATTGAAGCTGGTAATTTAAAGAGCATATTTGGTATTTTAAATTTATATTCCTAGTCCTGTGTAATTTAAAACTCCAGATTTATAAGTCAGTTTTATTATTGTGAAGTCTCTTAGAACTGCACCTAAATTGGTTATAGTGGTTAAATCTCTGGCTGCAGTAAATTAAGCGCTGTAAATTTGTAATCCATATTTGGAATCGAATTAGATTTATTGGCTAATTATAAGTTGTTCTAGTAAAATTCATTTTCGTGTTATTAATGAGCAATTCATTGTGAGTTAAGGTTAATTTTAGAGACATATTTTTATGATGTTTGGTATAGAATTTTGTAACGGAATAAGCGTGTATAATTGATTCATTGATTTTACATAAATATAATTCAAGGTGTCTGTAAGGATAACTAATCTAGAATTAAGGAATAAATATTGATTTATAATAAATATATTGTTACGTATATACATTTTATTTGTTGCTGACTATTATCTTTATCACAATGATATAATATATTTTGTAGTAAAGTTAAAAAATAATATTAATATTTAAAAAAAAAAATTCTTGTTGGTCAAAATTGTATTAGCATTTTAATTTAACAAAATACTAAGCCAAAATAATAATGTCTGTTACTAGAAGTGAATCAAATGAATCTATACTCAATATCGAAATGTGTCCCCAAGATCTGCCCTTCACTAAAGGCGACATCCTTAAAATGGACACTATAGGCCACATTAAAAATAAATTTAAGATTGCAGGGGATTTAACTGATTATATTGGTATGTTTGCAATTAAGGCCAAAAAATATTGCTATTAATAATGGAAGGTGGAATGAAAAAAGTGAGTTATTCCAGGAATTATTAAAAATGAATCAATGCAAAATTTTTAAAAAGCGTGATGAACTAATACTCAAATCCTGCCCCTTGTAATATGCATTATTGATGAAATGTCCACCCACCTTATAGAAAAGGAGTTGCAATTACAGGAGCTAGAAGATGAAATTCGCTTATCACGCAAATGCAAAATAGCTAAAAAAGAAATTGTTACCTTTAAACAAGACATGGCCACTTTCCAAGAGCATAACAGAAATTTAGTAGCCCAAATAGAACATTTGAATAAACAACTCGCACAGAGCCAGAAAGAATTAAGTGAATTAAAAAGACAATATCGCTATAATGGAACCCCCTCTGTTAGCAATAAAAATAATGAAATTATGGAAACCCTAAAAGAATTTATGAGAAATGAACTGCTAAATATCATGGAAGAATTTAAACAAAGGACCCCTATTGGGTCAGAGGTAAACTTCCCACATAGTCACCTCATGTTATAAATTCAGGGAACTGCTATACTTCAGAGGAGGAGGGCAGCTCTAGTAGTGAGTCAGGGGGCGGAGCCAACTACCCAGATAGCCCATATATTACTAATGTACGTAAAACTAAGGTCCCTAGGAAGGCCCAAGATACATCTAATAAGGTATATGACACCCCTAAAATAATTACTTTCTTAAGTGGTGCAGTACCTACATTTTCCAACAAGGGAACCAATTCTATAATTGACCACTTAGAGGCCTATGAAAATGCTTTATCCATAATGAATGTTAATAATGAACATTCAAAAATTACATTTCTGCCCTGGGTATTGGAGGTTAAATATCACAAGTTCTTTGCGTCACTAAAGGATATGAATATTCATTCCTGGAGTGAAACAAAGCAACAGTGCAAAAAGGAGTTTGGGGAATATTGCACTAAAACAGACACTAAAATAGACGTATATGGGTTGAAATGTTGCACGAATCAAAGTCCTATAGAATTCCTTTCGGCACTAAAAAGTACGTACAGTATGGCTGAAGACTACCCCATATTTGAAAGCTCAGAATTTGTGAATCTGTTTTATGAAGCACTACCCTCACACATCAAAATTAATTTGGCTAGAGATTTTGATAAGAACTGCTCATTGGACTGGCTGATCATACTCTTCAGCAGTCCGGTGAACAGGGGGTTAAAAGGGAACCAAGGCCCAGCCCTAAAATTGTGGCAGAAACTAGGGTGTCACCTAGCCCCCTCAATTTAGAGTCCAAAAAGAAAACTTATGCGGAAATGGCCCGAGAAAACAGGCTTTCCCCACAAAGTTTTAACTCTGCCCCTCCCCCAACAAGGGCCAAGGTGCAGAGAGAATATACTCAAAATGGGGGGGCATACTTAGACAAATAGTTATCCCGAAAGAGATGAACACCCACAAGGTAATCGGTATCCCCGTAAAAATAAATACCAAAAGTGGCAAAAATATTCTCAGGGTAACTAGACACCCCAAGTAAATAGTGCTCCCCAACATATTAACGCTGAACAAGCTGAACCCCAAAGACAACCACATTAAAATAGAAATAATAGCTATGATTCTAAGGGATCCCATGGATCCAGGAATCAATACCCTGGGATATCAAAAAATCGGTCAATGGGTAGAAATAGCTTGTTCAATCAAGTGGGCCAACTCAGTATGCAAGTAAGTCAATTATGTAAACTGTTTACTAATATGAGTCAAGCTCTGATGGCTCAGAACCCTAATAATCCTTTTTAGGGGTACAGTCAGTGGCCAGCAGTGGGCCACAGGCACAGTCATAAATACTCTGGTATCACCTGAGGCAGATGGGAGAGATATACCAAAGGAAATGATCAATGTCAATAATGGTACTAATCATGTTCTCTCCCTACAGCCCAGAAACGGACGGTTTAGCGGTGATGACGATCAACCTCAGCCTGGAAGCTCTAACAAACCTATTCTTTTGCAGTTGTCCCCTAACCTTATTCCCACAGATGCAGTACACAGGAACCCTGTCGGCCCTATTATAGTGAAAGACACTGGTAAGAGTGAAAATTCTTCTGCATCAGGTAAAGTGGTTGATACAGGTAAAAGGTGGGGAAGCCCACAATTGTGTAAACATGAACATTTTATGTGTGAAATGGTAGAAACTGCAGGGAGATATTATGTATTAGCTGAGCTCCAGGATTCAGTTTCCAACCCTTTAATGGGATTAATTGATACTGGATCTCAGGCAACTATTTTATCCCACAGATACTACACACAGCTAAATGAGCTAACACCCCACAAACCTAAACTAAAGGAATTTGATGGTTCACTAATAGATGTTGGGGGTGACTCTCTCGAAGTTCGGGGTACTGCATGGTTAAAGCTAAGGAACAGGGTAATAAGACACCCTGTCATTATAGTGGATCTGCCAACTGATCATTTAATAATTGGTAGTGATCTCCTAAAACGATAAAACACCATAACTGATTGCATAAATAATGTAATTTGGTCACAAGTAAAAAGACCTATTAATTAGGAGCAGTCCGGCATATCTCGCACCAGACATAACTGTCACGTGGTGGAAGAGAAGCCAAATGTTTCGGAGATTCATTTCAGGAATGACTCCATACCTGAAATAACCATCCTACAAACGAATAATCAGATTCCCCTAAATGACTCTGATGGTAATACTTTTAAAATTTCGCCTGGAAAGATAGCCAATATTTCCCTAGACGGCGATGTATTAACCATATCTCTCCACAAGGGGGACGCTAAATCCCCTAAAGGGGGAGATCACTCAATTCCTCGCAGAAATTGAGAAAGTTAAAGATGATCTATTTATCCCTATGCAAGTGCATGACATTTGAAAAAACAAGTATGCCCAATTGAACTTAAAACAGGAAGCTAGCTATTTAAGCGAAGGCTTATTGGCGCAGATAGCTGAACCTAAGGTGAGTAAATATCTTTCTCCCCAAGATCTCTGGGTCCTGGACCTGGATGATGCCAAATATGAAAGCTATAATGTCACAGCTACATGTTTATTATCTATCTCCATAGGTAATAAATCAGCGAAGCACCTGGTTTTAGTTTTAAATAATCCCCATAATCAAATAAACATTGGCAATGATCTCTTACATAGATATGCCATACAAATAGATTTGATTAACCTTTGCCTCTGGAGCAGGTTAAAGGGGGACCCTGAAGTATTTCAGGATGAAAATGCAGCCCTGAAATCAAACCAGCAAATGCCATATGCTGTGAATATGCCGGTGTCTAACGATGTTGTAATCCCTGCTGGGGCTGATGAATTCCTCTTATCCTAACAGGTTAAAAGGGGTCAGAAATTAAAAACTTCTGAAACACTAATATGCATCTCCCATAGAATGCAAAATCTTGGTATAACAATGACCCATACTCCTATGGTAAATATTGGAACTATTCCAATACATGTTATTGTGCATAACATGACCCCACAGGATATCACCTTGTCCAAGGTAACTACCATAGGATATGCTCTAGAATCCAGTTACTACACTTTCGGATTCCAGAATAATATAATTGGGCTAATACCTGAAGGATACTTAACTGAAGAACAGTTAATAGAACAATCCTTTGAATCTATGCCAGAGGGATTGTTTACAATTCAGTCTATTTATCCCTTCAGCTCAGAGGAAGGCATCTGTAAAATTGAAGAAGCCAGCCTAGTATTTGATCAGCTGATCAAAGAGCAAGAATACCCCACTACCCAGAATCATGGGGGCAATGTAAATTACAATCGAGGGGATCTCACCTCTAGGTTGGAAGAAGCCTATGAGATAGGACAGCCTGAAATCTTTCCTGGATTTCAGCAAATAGTCAAAGAGCAAATCTCCTTAGCTAACGGCTGTTCCAGCAATGATGAACGCCAACAGCTGATGGAATACAATTATATTTTTGTTAGGGATTCTTATGACTGTGGGACTACAGACCTGCACATTGCAAGAATCCAAACAGATCCCAATGCACCACCTGTCTTTGTTAAACAATACAGACGTCCTTTAGCCTCATATGATTCTCTTGCAGAAATCATAAGGAACCTGGAGGAAAGGGGTAACATCAGACAGGTGCACAGCTCTTATAACAATCCTATTTTAGGTGTTCTTAAGCCCAATGGACAATGGCGCTTGTGTGCTGACTTAAGACAGCTAAACAAACGAGTGTACATGTCTGGCTGGCCTGTGCCATATATTGACCAGTGCCTAGCACAGATGCAGGGATCCAAAATATTCACTGTCATTGATTGTGCATTGATTGGGATATTGGACCATAAAGGTACATGAGGAAGACCAGTATAAGCTAGTGTTTTCCTTCCAAAAGGTCTAGTATGCATTCCAAAGACTCCCGTTTGGATACATAAATTAAGGACTTGAATTTGCTGTATTCATGCATAAGGCTATGCCTGATGCACTGGAAAGGGGGACGTTATCCTATGTTGATGTTTTGATCAAAAGAACAGACTTTGAAAAACACATCACAGAACTTAAGCACGTCCTCAACCAACTTAAAAAGGCAGATGTCAAATGATCCCTACACATATAAGCAGTGACGTGCAGTGATGTCAGAGGCTGGTGAGGCAGTGGCTAGGATACACCTTCATTCTTTAGATATCCTTTGTTGAAGAAATAGCAATGCACATGGGTGAGCCAATCACATGAGGTATCTATGTGCAGCCACCAATCAGCAGCTACTTAGCATATTTAGATATGATTTTCAACAAAGGATATCAAAATAATGAAGAAATTTAGATATTAGATGTAAATTGGAAAGTTATTTAAATTTGCATATGGGTTTCAAATGGGTTTCATGTCCCTTTAAATGGTGTCTTGGAAAACTGGTCAACTTAGTAAACATCTGATTTTAGTCTAAAAGGATTGTAACAGAAACTCTTGCCAGATAACACAATGCTTGCTCTGATTATGAGATCTAGAAATACATGCCCATTAAAATATGTTTAAAACATACTTTTTACTTTAATGCTGCAAATTATGCTTATAGATTCTTTCATTATTCAGTAAATATAAAAATGTCTTGATCCAGTGGCGGCTGGTGAAATTAAAAGATGGTGGGGTGCTTGACCCCACCCCTTTAAATAAAGCCACACCATCAGATGGCACTACCAATTCATTAATTAAATAAATAAAAGGTAGACAGAAACACAGAAAAGCACTCGGGGGAAAGGGAGAGAGAGACGGGGGGAGAGAGACACAGAGGGTTAGAGAGAAAGAGAGAGAGAGAGAGACACAATCACACACAGAGGGTTAGAGAGAGAGAGACACAATCACACACAGAGGGTTAGAGAGAGAGAGACACAATCACACACAGAGGGTTAGAGAGAGAGAGAGAAAGAGAGACACAATCACACACAGAGGGTTAGAGAGAAAGAGAGAGAGACACAATCACACACAGAGGGTTAGAGAGAGAGAAATAAAGAGAGTGAGAGACACAATCACTCACAGAGGGTTAGAGAGAAAGAGAGACACAATCACATACAGAGGGTTAGAGAAAGAGAGACACAATGACACACAGAGGGTTAGAGAGAGAGAAAGAGAGACACAATCACACACAGAGTGTTAGAGAGAGAAATAGAGAGAGACACAATCATACACAGAGGGTTAGAGAGAGAGAGAAAGAGAGAGAGACACAATCTCACACAGAGGGTTAGAGAGAAAGAGAGACAATCATACACAGAGGGTTAGAGAGAGAGAGAGAGAGAGAGACAATCACACACAGAGGGTTAGAGAGAGAGAGAAAGAAACACAATCACACACAGAGGGTTAGAGAGAGAGAGAAAGAGAGACACAATCACACACAGAGGGTTAGAGAGAAAGAGAGAGACACACAATCACACACAGAGGGTAAGAGAGAGAGAGAGAAAGAGAGAGACACAATCGCACACAGAGGGTTAGAGAGAGAGAGAAAGAGAGAGACACAATCACACACAGAGGGTTAGAGAGAGAGAAAGAGAGACACAATCATACACAGAGGGTTAGAGAGAGAGACACAATCACACACAGAGGGTGAGAGAGAAAGAGAGAGAGACACACAATCACACACAGAGGGTGAGAGAGAAAGAGAGAGACACAATCACACACAGAGGGTTAGAGAGAGAGAAAGAGAGAGAGACACAATCACACACAGAGGGTGAGAGAGAAAGAGAGAGAGAGACACAATCATACACAGGTTAGAGAGAGAGAGAAAGAGAGACACAATCATACACAGAGGGTTAGAGAGAGAGAGAAAGAGAGACACAATCATACACAGAAGGTTAGAGAGAGAGAGACACACAATCACACACAGAGGGTTAGAGAGAGAGACACAATCACACACAGAGGGTTAGAGAGAGAGAGAGAGAGAGAGAGAGAGAGACACAATCACACACACAGGGTTAGAGAGACACATAAGGGATGAGAGTCAGAGGGGGAGGAAGAGAGACAGAGAGAGAAATAGACCATGGGGGAGAACAACACATAAGGAGAGAGATGGATAGATAGAGAGAGAGAGACACACACACACACAAGGGGGGGGGGGAGAGGGACCACTGCATTTTTAAGTAATAAAACAGCAGAGCTACAGAGAGTTCAGAAAATAAGTCTATAATTTAATGTGACGTACAGAGGCAAACTGCTAAGTTAGTGGGTGTAAAGTTTGAGTAAACAAAATACAAAAACGACCCTGCTGTAAAAGAGTAAAAAAACACTAAACCACATTCATTAAATTATCATTTTCACTAACAGAATCCCTTTCAGTAAAATCTTACTTTAATAAGATGTGGCTGAAACACTGCTCTCTGTGCCTCTCTCCTGCTCTGTAAGGACTCAGGAAGTGACAGTGGCACATTCCACTGCACTTAGAGGGGAAGAACAGAACTCTCTTTTTCACTTTAGCAAAGCTTGCAGGTTCTCAGGACAGCAACAAAATATATGAAAGTTGTTTTTTTCCGTTTTTGTTTTGTTTTATATGATTTAACATCCAGCCCCAACCCTATGTTCCACTTACTAATGCCTCTCGCTGGATTGGTTCAGCCCAAATAGGACTGCCTCAAATAAGCAGTTAATGGGCCATGCAAAGATCTTAACCACTTGCATCCAGTAGGTGGCGCAGCATGTTGTGTAATGGTGGGCAGACCTGCTTGTGCCTCTTCATTGCACAACATATAGCTGTGAGAAAAAAAAATGCTGGGGAAAAAAAATACAATTTTTTTTTTTTTTTTTTTAAAGCCAATAAAAAAAAATATATTTTTGCCCATATGAGAGGTGAAGCATTGCCTCACCTGCCTCTAGTGACTGCACATCACTGCATATAAGCTTAATGGTGCCGCACTCATGTAAACGTCTTGGGACATGAAATTACTTCTAAAGGGTTAAATCCTCAGAAGAAAGGGGGAATCTATAATAAATTCTAAGAACCCAACTAACTAAAAGGAATTAAGATCATTCCTGGATATGACAAATTATTCTCGCAAATGTATTGATAATTATGCAGAATTAGCTAAACCACTGCTACTTCTTCTAAAGAAGGATGTGAAATGACACTGGAATGAGGGTCAAGAGACAGCCATCAAGGAGCTGAAGAGGAAACTCACTCAAGCACCTTGTTTAGCGTACCCTGAAGGGGGTAAACCTTTCTACTTAGAGACAGGTTACACAGATATAAGCATGAGTGCTGTTTTATACCAAAATCATGACAATTTAAGTAAAGTCATTGCTTATGCGAGCAAAACTTTATCCCCAGTAAGAATAAAATTTAGTGATTGTGAAAAAGCCCTCTTAATATTGCCGCTTTAAAAAGGGACGCATATGAAAAATACATATATCAGGGTTCTTATACATAACATTTCTTTAAACAGCCCTGAAACCAGCCCTGACATATGTATTTTTCATATGTGTCCCTTTTTAAAGCAACAATATGGTCACCCTTCCTCTTATCTACTGTATGGGCTATATACAGGGCGAGAAAATTATTGTAGAAACGGACCACCAGCCTTTGCTATATCTGCAAAGTGAGAGAATAAGAGATAGAAACCTGCCCAATAGCTGCATAACAGCTTGGACTCTTTCCTTACAAGGCTGACCTTTAGAAATTCACTATAAGCAAAACAAAATGAATCCAGTTGCACAGGGGCTTGCTGAACTCCATGACTGTACTACTAAGGATCATGGGGAAGAGTTATTAGAAAATTATTTCCTGGAGGAACAATTGCTTTCCCCATATAAAATATATAATGAGGACCAGTGTCAAACATTACCTTGGGTATACAAAAAGGGAGGTATTGGGATTGCGCTAAAAAAGGCAACTAGAGATCTTATTGGCTAAAATTAGTATTATCCATATGATATGTGGAATTGGATGAAAGAAATAGAACTAGTTTCAAAGTTAATATGTGTCGAGGAGAGTAAATTGATTATAAATAAGTGTTTGTGTATACCAATAAAGTTGGTGGTTACAATGAAATTTATTTATAAAAACAAAGTAACAAGGACTTCCGGTGGGCGGGCCAAGGAATAGGCAGCTGGAGTGAAGAGCTCCGGAGCTCCCATAAACTTTTACAAACTCTGCCGATTTTATTTGGGGTTTTGTACCATCCAGGGTGCCTTCAACTATTCCTGACAACATCCAAGAGTGATCTGGCCTTAACACAGAAGGTGTTTGGCATCTAAAGCACTGGCGATATCCATCTCGCCCCCACCGTGAACAAGCAGCACATGCAGGTGCGCCATTTGCAGGAGGAGAGGGCGCAAGCTATTCGTCTGACCTGCACGACCTGATCGTTACCGGCGGAGAGCGGAGAGTGGACTGCTGCCGTTCCCAGTCCGAGTGGTCCTCAAGGACCGTATTCCCCATCTGACATACAGCAGAGCACGACACCGGCCACGAGGTGAGGCCACACACAGCTACCGGTGGGAACACACATGACCGGCTGGCAGAGGGCACCGACCTACATGGAGATCTAACCCAGAGACAGCCACAGGTACCACGGTGGTGCGCTGGGCTACTACCGAACGGAGAAGAGCTGCCCAATAACAGGCGCGAAAAGGCGCCATACTGTCTGCCGCAGACCGCACAGCAGGGCAAACGCTAAGACCACGCGGTCTGGAGGCCAGGAGTACAGAACACCATCCGAGCGACTCTGTTTGTGAAAGCATCCCACGCCTCCACACTGTGCTCCGCGGCCCCCATAACAAGCTGCCGCCAACCGCCTGACAAGGTAATCTTTGTTGCTTACACACTGACTTTGGGGGAACGTGCGCTGCATGAGCTAAGTCATAAGACATGGGAACACTGCCCACACAAGAGCCCCTAGATCAAGCACTGGTGACATTATTTGGGCCTGGACTGTGTTTTAAGAAGGCCCAGGGGACAGACTAACAGTGGAGAGTCGCAGCTAAGGTCATAATAGGCTTATACAGCAGAGAACTTTTCCCTTACTCTCCTTCTGCTTCCTATCATCCGGCCTTCTCCACCTCAGTGGTTTGGGCTCTGTGGTCCTGCAGACACATACGGTGGGGTTATAGCACAGATCCTACAAGTCACAGTAACAGAGACAATCTTTAATGGTGGCTACAACAACGTACCGTGTGCAGTATAACTTTTGAAAACCAACATTTGCACCTAATCACCTATACTAATCCCCTGTGCTATAAGGAAAGACACTCTCTCTGTTATCAGCCTCTGGCAGCATCACGCCCTGAGGGCCCAAAGGAAGAAAAAGCACACAATTAAAACTTTACACATTTGGCGCTGCACTGGTGCTCCCAGCTACATCAGAGTACAGAACTGCTGTCCTGCAAAGACTTTTTGCTCATTTCTGTTTGTGTTTTTGTGTACTGGGGGGTGGTGTGATACTTCCTCTAGTGGGACCTGTACTTGTGTATGGATAGATTTCTGACTGGGGGCAAAATGTCAGGGAAAAATAAATCCTCAGGAAAGAATAGGGGGCCTGCTGACCACTCACAGGATACACCCCCTGCTGGGCAGGATCTTCTTGGGGTTCCTTCTGAATCACACCTAGTGGTACAGCAGCTCTCCTCCATCTTTCTCCCCAGAATTGATAGCTTACAGAAAGGATTAGACCACCTAACAGGGGAAATGAAGCAATTTTCAGTCCGCTT